>NW_006494612.1:13140739-13287728 GCF_000325575.1 Pteropus alecto | reverse complement strand
GGAAAGAGAAAAAGCATGAAGAAGCTTTTAGTTTTAATATTTGTCTTTATAAAACACTTTACAAATTTTGCCTTTGTATTTTTCTCTGTGTAACCTAATCTATTGCTGTTAGAAAAGTTGGAATGATATTAAGTACTTTTCAAGAAGAGACTCTTGAGAATATAATTCTGGTCTCTTTTCTCACTAATTCTTATCTTTCATTTAACCCAAACTGTTTTCAATCTCTTACTCTCATGTTTTCCTACATTAATTTTTAATCAGTCATTATAGTTTGTCATTTTCGTTTTAGGTTTTGTAATTTATTTGGTCACTCATTCCTTTATTTAATACATTTCTCAAGTATTGATTATCAGGTGCTTCACTAGGCATTGGAGATAAGATAATGGATAAGACATGGTCCATTCTTGGTGCCTCAACCCTTTTCCTTGTTACGATATAATGTTTTTACTGTTTCTCTTGGAAACAAATATCACTTTATTAGTTTTTTAACAACAGATTTATTATCAGTTTTATTGTGTTACTGCCACATTTGATAATTTGTTTTTTCAAAATGGTTTGGTAAAGAAAAAAAAAGAAGACTTATTTTAAACTGAACAAGCTAGACAGAAATCAAAAAGTAAGATTAAATGGACACTTCTATGAGAAGAAAAAAATATATATTATCAATTCCTATGAATACGTGCTCAGAAGAGTATACTTTTACTTCCTGCTCTATTTTTATAAGTGATTTGAAAAGGGAATAATAGCTTCTCTGTCTAGTGCAGAAGATAACTGCAGAATGGCTATTAACCTCAGTGGGCCCATATGCTGCCAGGCAGTCATACAGTGTGCCACAGGTTCGTTTACTTTCCTGGTCTCTTAGATGACTATTTTTAAATCTCTCGTCAAATAGTCCTCACATCTTCCCATCCCTTCTGTCAGGTGATAACTTTGTTTCCTATTTTACTGATGAAATAGAAATAGAAAAAGTTTCAGTGTGCTCCTGATACATATTAACTCACAGCTGCATCTTTGCCAATTTAGGTTTTCTATCACTATTGATAAATTGTCTTTGTTACTTACAGAAGCCAGCTTCTTCATTTGTATACTACATTATGGCCTCTTCTCAAAAATATTGCTTCTAACAGTTCTCTTTTCCTTCTTTCTCTCTCTCTCTCTCTCTCTCTCTCTCTGTCTCTCTCTGTCTCTCTTTCTCTTTCTCTCTCTCTCTCCGCCCCCCTCCCTCTCATGCTCTCTCTCCCTTCTCTTCTTTCATTTCTTCCTTTCTTCCTTCCTTAATTCTTTATTTCCTTTAGGGTGCCGGGGAGAATTTCCACTAGATTTTCCATAAGCCAACAAGAATGCAGTTAATTCTTCTGCATTTAAAATACTTTCTTTTGAACTCATTCCTCCCTCACTACAATCCCATGTCTGTCCTTTTACTGCAGAATTCCTTGAAGGAATTGTCTAATCTTGGTATCCCAGTTACCCTCTTTTCATTCTTTCTTGAAGCCACTTGAAAGCTAATCAGACTCTCACCGTGATTAATCATTCCACCATGATTAAGTCTACGGGTCAGATCTCAGTCCTCATCCTCCTAGATAGAGCATTATCACTTAGCATTTTTGATCCTTTCCTCTTTTTTGGAACACTTTCTTCACTTGGCTTTCAGAAAATACATTATCTGATTTTCCTCCTGCATTTTCATTGTCTCTTATTGGATCTCTCACCTCTCTCCAGCCTCTAAACTTTGGAGTGCCCCAGGCTTCAGTTCTTAGTTGTCTTCTTTTTTTCCAGTTGTACTTACTCTTGGGAGGAACTCATTTAGTCTCATGACTAGAATACTGTCCAGCATACTGATGGCTCTCAGATTTCTATCTTTAACCCCTATCTCTACCCTGAACTTGGTTCTCATATATGTCTACTTGAAGCCTCTGCCAGGAGAGTTAATAAGCATATCAATCTGAAGTCTGAGATAAACTTCTGATACTCCCTCAAAATCAATCCCTTTGGTATTGTTGCTCGTTTCAGAAATGGCAACTTTGTGCTCTAACTTCTTTAGACAATAAACCTGAAGGCATTTTTTTACTCCTGTCATCAGACCCCACATCTAATCTGTCATCATATACTCTTGACTCTACTTATCCGAAATAAACCACTTTCACTCATCCACTACCACCCTCTTCTTTCACCAGGATTATTGCAGTAACCTGCCAACTGTTCAGTGTGTTCGCAATACAGCAGCTAGAGTAGTGCTGTTGAAATGTGGGTTGGATCATATTATTCCTCTAAATGAAACCCTCCAGTGGCTTCCCTATAGCTTTACAAAGTTCAACACATTTGTAACTTTCTTTTTGTCACATTTTCTCTTTTAGTTTAGTATAATTTCAAGCCTTTTTAATTATTTAGATATTTTTCCAATGTATTGAACAGCAACTTCCATTATCTTTCTCTTTGTCCCTAAAACATCAAATGTTTGTATAAAACAATTTTTCTCAATTCAATAGCAGTACCTAATAACTCCTCCTGATAGTAATAGTCTTGAGTTTAATATTTTTCTCGTTAAGCAGAAGGTCGAGATACCAGTGGGTTGCCCAGAAGGCACCTCAGGAAGTGATTTTATGTAGATGCATTCTGAATCAAATATTAATAAAATGTGTCAATTGGATATTGCTGATGTGTCACTGATCCTATACTCATAGTAGGATGGCAGAAAATGAAAGAGGTAATCAGAAGCATGTCTGGCTATTCATTGTACCTAAGAGGGTACAGTGATGATGTCACAGTGAACTCAATGAGAGAAACGGAACCAAATGGATTTCTAACAGGTATAAAGCTAATTTGAAAGTAATATTTTCGATTAAATACAGGTCAGTAAATTAAAATGCTATATTTAAGCTAGTAATATTTTAAGACACAAATTACTATTTTAAAGGCAAGAGTTCATGTGTTTCTCATTTTGCTTTTTTGATTCAGAATTAATGACTCCCTGATTCTGATAGGTGTTATTTTAGTTGTCATTTGCAGTGCAGAATTTTGGGATATCATTTCATTGTTGTGGAAAAAAATCATTTCAATTGTATGCACATGGTGACATCTTTCTCATTTGCCTCCTGGCTTCTAGATTCATCTTCCTTGCTACAGTTAGCATCTCCTCATCTGTTAAATTGCCTCTTGTTAGCTCATCGGCATCAGTGTTAGTTGTTAGATGATTTATTTTCATCCATAAATAAGAATCTTGAGACATATCTGCTTCAGTTATTTTTCTTTGTGTACATTTATAGGGTCACCATATTAAAATGTAAAATCCCTTTAAAATCTACTGATTAATATTATCTACATATATGTATATTTATACATATATGTGTATATATGTAAAAGTATATATGTGTGTATTTGTGCCTATATATGTCACATATCTCAGCATATATAAACCATATATATATATATAATCATGTATAAATCATCTTAGACACATGAAAAAATTCTCTTCCATGTGGTAGAAATAACTTCTACTCAGAATATCATCTCTCTCTGCTACCTGAGATTTTGGATAAATAAGAAGAAATGTGTTAATGCAGTAACTTATTGTTACCTGTGCAGAAGATAGGAGGCAAGGGGAATGTAAAAAAGGGAGTTATACAGTGATTAAAAGCAATATTGGTGGCATGTCAGTAGATGTTAAAGTGAACTACCAGAAATTGACTCATAATTCCTTTCCTATATAAAGCAGGAAGATTATGAGGTAGCAATCTGTTTTGATCTAAGCTAAAATTAGATCTCCCAAGAGTTATTGTTACATCCCTAATTGACCAGTCTGTTCCACTCATTCAATTTTGGTATGATCAGGCTGGGGATTTCCTTCTCTAAGGAAAAAAGAACAGCTTGATTGAGATAAAATTAACATACCATATACTTCACCCATTTAAAATGTACGATTCACTGGGTTTTAGTATATTCATAGATATGTACAACCATCACCACAGGCAATTTTAGAACATTTTCATCATCTCAAAAAGAATCCAGTTCTCTCTTTCCTCTCTTCTCTCATCCAGCACTAAGCAACCTTTAATCTACTTCCTGTCTGGAGAGATTTCTCTAGGACTTTCATAGGAATGGAATAATGTAGGATGCAGTATTTTTTGACTGGTTCATTTCCTTTGGCATGATGTTTTTAAGGTTCATTCATGTTGTAGCATGTAAAAGTACTTTTTCCTTCCTAAAGTCAAATAATATTCCACTGTGTGACTATAACAGAGTTTGTTTATATATTTGTCTGCTGATGGACATTTGGGTTGTTATAAATAGTGCTGCTATAAATGTTCCTGTACAAGTTTCTGCGTGAACATGTTTTCTTTTATCTAGTGTGTATGCCTGGGAGTGGAAAATTTGAGTTATATGGTAATTCTATGTTTACTAGTTTGAGGAACTGCTTCACTGTTTTCTAAAACAGCTGCACCACCATTTTACATTCTCACCACAGGGTATGAAAGGTCTGACTTCTCCACATCATCATCATTTTTAGTGATCTGAATTTTGATCCTAGCCATCCTGGCGGATGTGAAGTACTGTCTCATTATGGTTTTTGATTTGCATTTTTCTGATGACTAATAATGCTGAGCATCTCTTCATGTTCTTATTGACCATTTGTTCATCTTCCTTAGAGAAATGGCTGTTCAGATTCTTTGGCCATTTTAAAATTGAATTATTCATCTTTTTATTATTGAGTTATAAGTGTTCTTTATATATTCTAGATATGTCTTTTGTCAGGTATACGATTTGGAAACTTTTTTCACATCTTAAAATACATTAAGTTTATGTCTCTGGGCCTTTGCTCTAGATGTTCCCTATTCCAGGAGTACTAATTTCTACTCTTCACATAGTAGTTTCTTCTAAACCTTTTGAACTTAGTGTGAATTTTTACATTAGAAATGTTATTTCCACATTATCTAAAATATACTTCTTCTCTTGCTTATTACTCTCTGGCTCCCTGTTTATTTCTCGAACAGCACTTATTTTACTATAAGCTTATATATTTATTTATTTACTGTTTGATGCCCTAAAATGTAACCTCCACGAGACAAAGATGCTGTCTGCCTTATATAGTAGGTAATAATAAATATTTATTGGGTGAACAAATGAATTGCTTCTCCATTTTTTTTTTCCCACCATTAAACTCTATTTTCCAAATCTTTGTCAGTGGACGTTGGGAATTCCTTCTAGGCTAATCTGAAGTTTAGAAATTTTACTCATATCTGGGGAAACCTCTGATCTGACTCATTCTTTAGAGCTTCAATAGCTTTGCAGTTAGAAAGCTCCTTGAGCTTGATTTGTGGATATACTTATTTTATCATTTACAAAGTGGTTCTTCACATTTTCATAGCACATAAAAGGTATGCATTACTAACATTATATCTCATTTTTTCAAAATTGAAAAAAAAACAAAAAATTCACAGACTTTGTTCTGTGAATACTTTTAAATTTAATCTTTTTATAGCTTTAAGTATCTTTACTTCACTGCTTCTGTACTGCATTTCTTTTTATCTGATAGCAAATTGATTTTCTGCCTGGCAAAACATTCTCTTTCAAATACTACATAAAAGAATAAGTTCTATGGTAATCATTCCCTTTAATGAAATGCACTAAATAATATTAAAATCTTTATAGGTTGTTTAGATATTTTTAATTGGATATTTTTAAATGATATTATTCCTATATGAGAAAACATAATTTTCAAGTTCGTAATATGTGAGATATAAATATCTTTCTTTTTTTTTTTGCCTCATTGTGAGTAGTTTTTCTGTCTACAAATTAAATGAGGAAAGGAAGAAGGATATCATACAAAATTGAAGCAAATCCAGTTCGAACTTGCTTTTCACAGATTGTAAATTTTCAGCTCTGAATGAATTCAGTACAAAATATGTATTTAATCATTAGGTTCTGTGTGTTGATCAGATACCTGCGAGGACCATATTATGTTCTTAGGTAAAGACTATGAATCTAAGCAACTATAGTAAATCTATATTATTTGCATAAATTTGATGCTTTATGGAAACACAAGTGAAAATACAAACCGTTGGCAGTGGGAAAAGCTTTTTGATAGGAATTGTATGTAAGCTTATTTTAAACATTTTATAGTTACCAACTATTGTTTACAAAAAGTTAATTTTTGCAATATATTTTCATCAATAAGGAAACAAATATTAATAGATAAAGTTTTTAAATTAGAAATGGAGCTGAAAGACAAGAGTACCATATTTTCTGTCTCTGGAGTTACGCAATGTTCAGTGAATGAGCAACATAGTTATGAGTTTTGTAGTTACATTCTTATGATGCCAACATATTTTATCACAGTTCTCAAGTCATGCTGATATGACTTTAAATTATGTGCATTAAAAGATATTGAAATTTAGACTTTTCAATTACAAATACTTTTATTTTGTCACTGGAACAATATCCTTATTCTATCAAGACAGATTGATTGATTTTATTGAATAAATTTTCATGTCCTTACTGGGTTTAATTCTTTATTCATGGTTGCTGCTGCTTGTTGACACTGATAATTTCTGTCTTTTCAGACATTAAATCCATGCCCATGACCTGATGAATTATCTTCATGTCTTTTTAATTTACAAATGGGATGACAATCCATTATATAATTCTAATATTATAGATTCAAAATTAGAATACACATAATATGTAGGAATAAACTTTTTAAGAGAAGAGGAGAATTAAATGCCATGTAATGGCAATTGCATTTTAATAAAAGACTGAAAATTGCCCAATTAACAAATGACTAGATTGGATTACCTTAATTACTAGTTTGATAAATCATGTAAGATTTAGGATTACCACCCTTTCTCCAATCTACTAAAAATAGAATCTCTCAGGAAAAACCATGAAAGTGCTTTGAAAAATAGTATGGTGTTATATAAAATGTAATGAAATGTAATGATAGCTGTTGTTCTGATTTTAAAAGCTGGTTCTATTATGTGTTACACATATAGTTAGTCTATAAATATGTTTGGTGATGAATTCTTCCTTTTATCCAAGTCTTCTCTAGGCCTTTATATCGAGTCGAACATTTTCTCGTTCTTTTTTCTTTCCTTATTATTCCTAACCTTGGAATTAAGATTGATTTTCTGCAGGTAAAAGTAAATGACTTATTTGACATCGTCCTATTAACAGAGGAAGCTGAGAGTATGAAATTATGGTTTCTTTCCAATGTAGTAAATCTTGAGCTGCAGCTGTCGAGATACTTAGTTTAAAAATCAAAATAAGTATCTTCTTTTGAATAGTAAAACTTCTTATTTCCATGTACTTATTACTTTGATATTTGAAACAAAAATATCTGACAATCAGGGGAAATGAATCACCTGCTAGTTTAGGTGCAGGTGTTAAGGGAAAACTAACCTCATTTTTTGAAGACTCTTCATTGATTTCTTGAACTATGCTAAATGCTTAATTATTGCATATTAAAGAAAAGTAAAAGTAACATAATTCCAAAACGAGGAATGATCTATATAAAATAAATAATTTCATGTTTTTAGACCACATAGTTCAAACAAAATAAAGATGTGTAAGAATGCAGATAGTCCCAAATTTAGAGAGGTACAGAGAACTAATATAATGAATTTAAGCATCTTTCCGATTGTTTCTTGGATATATAGAATATCAACCACTCCAAAGTCTAACGTTTTTTATAATAAGAGTAAGCCGAAATGACTATGTTAACTTATATGGGAGAAGAGAAGAAGATAAGCAGAAACACAAATGGAAAGCAAATATTCTACAAATAAGCTTCTGGATAATACAAGGGTGACTATCTAAGCTTCACTTCTATTGGAATCTGCTACTAGTTAGTTTATGAAATCTCCCATATATTTTCTTTTACAGCATCTGTTTTGATATTCTTTATACGTGGGCTTTGACAATTACTGACTGACATCCTACGAAAGTACTGAAAGTTTTCTGTGTAAATAGCAGATATTCTTTGAATTTATATTGAGCTTACATTTTTCCTCCCTTTGAAATTTCCTCTCCCCCAATTTATAATAATCTTATAATTGATGTAATTTTTTTATATAATAATCTTTTTGAGAAACCAATTATACAATATCCTCAAGTATGAAAAGATTATAGTGCTTACCATAACAAAGTATTTCAGAGTTTAGATATGAAACATTCCCAGCTGTGATTGGTGAATTTTGTAAACACAAAGGTTGATGTTTCCTTTTTTAATTTTTTTTTTAATTCTTTCAGTGGTAGTAAGGAAATGAATTTAAAATAGATTTTTTATTTTATCTTCCAATTTTTCATAGTTCCCTATAAACCATAATGGTATGAAGGAACAGAGAGGAAGGGCATACCCTTCTCAATCTTACTCCCTAGACTGACCAAACCTTTCTTGAGAAAACAAAATTGTAGTTTTCCATGATGACGTCATAGCTAGATATATAATTGATATACTGAAACCTAATTGATTATACTATACTGTCTCTAAAAATAATATTCTGTGGTTAAATGTATGTGAAAATGGTTATAAAAAATAAAGTGTGAGTTAAGAAAGGGATTATTCAGTCAATATATAGACTATCAATCTTGGTTATTCCTGGTGAAATATATATATATTGTTTATTTGTCCCTAAGAAGTGAATATTCATTTTATTACAGGAGACTGGATTGTACCCAGAAAGTATCCAGAATCTGATACAAAGACTTATTAATGAGGATCTGAAAAATTTATACTTTAAAACACTTTATTATAATGTAGATTAGAGTTCATAGAAGTGAATCATTTTATACATGCACATATTCTGTTTTGTTTTTTGTGTGATTATAAACATAGAAATTTTGGTACACATCAAATTCTATGTATCCTTCATATTCTACTCACATAGTCATTAAAGTTATCATATTCCTATGCTGCCATTTCTATGATTCCATTTTCCATGTACAAGGGCCTTTGCTGAAGAAACACCATTGGCCCTTCTCTGGACATTCACACTTATTCTACACAAAATTAGGTAAGAATAATGTTTGGTAGGTGAATTTGGGAGAAGAAATGGAAAATCTTGGAATAGCCTATTTGTAGGCTGTACTTCCAAGTTAGCCTATCTTTAGGTCATATTCATACTTTTTCTAATAATGAGAAGTCAAGAAAGGCCTTAGGTTGTTGGTCATTGTCTGCAATTGAGTAGGTTTGTTTAGATCAGGAGAAACATTTATAAATCCATATGGCAGCAGATCCAAGTAACGGTGTCTGATTTAGTTTCAGTACTCATACTGATATTTTGAACTCCATTTATCTACTCCTGTCTCCTTTTCAGTTGACCCCAAGATTTGTAGGAGGACATGAAGGAATTTTTGTTCCCCTCAAACACAATGATATTGCAGATATACATGTTTTTTAATTAACATTACATCAAATTACTACATATTTTTAACTGTGAGGAATGCAAAGTGAAAAGCTCATACTCACACTCATGGTTGAGGGAAACTGTAACCAAAAATATACAAAGAAAACAAAGTTGTCTCTCTAGGAGTCTTGTAGTCATGGTCTCCTGCTCAACAGTTCTCTGTTGCCTCAAATCCAGTTTCCAGGTATCTAAACTGGGCCCTTCAGCCCTTCCACCGATTGGTAGATACAGATGTATACCACACCTGCTGCATTACTGGTGTTTACAATCATAGTGCCTCATGCTCTTTTCCTTAAAATGAGGTGATGAAAAAACAAAACAGAATAGCAAATGTGAAAGGAGAGAAGAGAACAAGACGAAAGTGTAGACCAGGAAGAGGGGATAACATAGAATTTTAAAATAGGTAATTTATGGAAGAGCTATATGGACATCCTCTGTTTGAAGGAGGTAGTAGTGGTTATAAAAGACAGAGTTACACATGGGTAGAAAAGATGACATAAAGAAGGAAATAAAGGTGAAAAATAAGCAACCGCATTTGTTTTTGCAATCTTGTGCCAGTGTTGATTCTTACTAGGCTCTAGAAAGTTGGTTCTGGGCAATAAGGAATGCAGATGTTCTAAATGGAAACTACACAAATTCCATTTTAAGTCTTCTACCTAATTCATATCAAGATACATTCAACATTAAAACTTTGCTATTAAAAATTTTCATAATTTTCAACAAAATTTTCAGCGTTGATATTCTTGAGTTTAGATGAATAGATTTGAGAGTTTTTATCAAGAAGAATCATTTTTTCCTTTGATTTAATCAGCTTAGTTTATCTATAGCTATTTCTTCTGATTGAAGCTATTTATGAAATGTTAGATCATTCTGATTTTGATATGCAAAGAGAATATATAACATTAGTACTAAATATCCGCATTCTTTCACATTCTTACACATTCTTTCAAGGAAATAATTCTTTCTGGTTTATGTATATATTTGTGTGAGTATGCATATGTTTGGTATATTTATTTGTATACTTATGTGTTTGTGCAAAAGAGCTTTAATATGAGAAGTCTTTTTTTGGTGACCTAAATGTCATATAGGGAAATAATTACATAAATTGTGATTTATAATTTAATCATATAATTTTATATATTATAACCTTGAGGATACATAGCTGCTTTTTAGGGCTAAATAAAACCAATTTAGATTATAGGAAAGGTATGTGTATCTTGATGACACTTTTGTAATCTATATATGTATGTATACACATATATACACATATATACACGCACTTTTTTTTTTATATACTTCATGGCATGTAAGTTTCATGGGCAAATGACCTTCACTGTTTTGATTACTGTGGCCAAATAAGAGGACCTTTATACCTACTTATTGAATGTAATTTTACAAGGATTGGATAGAAAACTAAAATCAAAATAGTTCTGTATGGTAGAAAGGTTAATTTTTAAAATGTGTAAGAATAAGGACTTGTTTTCTTTATTATAATTATTTTAGGAAAAAAGTAGAGTTGGTTGAAACCCTTTATGGTATCAAGTTGAAAATTGCTATTTTTCTGGTGAGATTCATTAGCCCAAAGTATAGCTTAAGTGGGTGTATTTTATAGTATTAATGTTCCCAAACCACATCTTTGGGCAGAAGCAATCAGGCCTTTGACCCTATATTTTTAAAGGGTGATTTTTCCCTTTTTCTTCCCAAAATCTCCTTCCAGGAAAGTGATAGAAGTGTGAATTCATATTACTACCTATGCCCTCTATGCTCTTCTCTTCTAGAAAATAAGAGAACATCTTTGCTTTTCTCACTCTTGAATTTTTACATATGTATGAGATAACATATGTATGTCTATATGTATACGTGTATATCTGTTTTTAATGATATGCAAATCCTCATTTAATATATTATTTATAGATGTTTCCTAATACAAAATCTCATGGGAATAAAGTAAAATGGAAGGTTGAAAAGTCTCATGGGAATACAATTGAAATTAAAATGGAAAAATAAAATTAGATGATAGCTGCCATGTATTCATGAAATTGCTTAGAAAGAAAAGTTATGTTAGTCATACTCTTTCACCGCCAATCATTATTTTCAGTATAATGTTCTAAGAAAAGGAAAAAAATGATTGATTAGAGATTTTCTACATATATGCTTTCTTTTTGCTTTTAAAACAATTAATAAAATTATATCTGAATGTACATGAAGAACAAGTAAAATGTTCACATAGTCTAGCAAAATCTTAAAGCCCAGGCTGTTTACAAAATTAAATACTTAGTAATGAGTCATGGTGTATAAAAAAAATAATAGTAAAGAATCATGGTTGTAAATCAATCCATTTTAAGAGCTTTTAATAAATGTGATAAATAGCAAATAATGGTATAATATGTAATTGAAGAAAGCTGTCTGTTTTTCTTTGAAAGCCATGTACTGTATTTTTTTCAGAATTTATAACTTTACATGCTTAACATTAATACTTATTTTTTAGTGTATCTAGTATGTCTTATGATAATACATGCTATCATTTTTATTAGATGATGATCTTGAAAAACTTTTATTACACTTCAAGATGTCTGATAAACAAACCGAGTGGATAGAAAACTGCCGCAGACAATTTTGCAAAATGATGAAGACCAAGCCTGATACAATCAGTGGAGGTGGTGAGTGCATTGTTCAATTTTTGTGGGTTTTTTGTATGAAAATTATATTAATAGAGGCTTTGTTTCCTCAGGATTACTACCAGCATGTCTAGAATACATAATACTAATTCCAGAAGTCCATTGACTCTTGAGAAATTTGTGATTCTGGAGAACAAAAATTAAAATCTGCGAAACTACCAAGCCTTTTTTTTTTTTTTTTTAATAACTTAGAGGTCTTGGTAAGCAAAACCGAAACACTGATTTTCCCAGGTAACAATTTGCCTTGGTTTCGCCACCTTTCATCTGAATATACCATACTGCTATATTTATGGAAAATTTATTGATTTTTTTATTGACAGATAACTTGAAATTCTGTCATATCCAGTCAAATAAATTTAGTGACTCCTAAGAATATTTTGTTTTGAGGGAATGGCTGTATTTTGTAAATTAGGAAACAAGTTGTTTTATATTCAGATATTTAAATGTACATTCATTTCCTAAGATCATCACTTTTTAATTAACATTATTTTGAGTACAGGAGGTCTAAGACAAAAGTTCTAATGTCAATATAAGCTAGATTTCTTGAAAGCTATAATTTGACAGTAAACGTCTTATTTTATCAGCCATGCTTTTTGGTTTTCTTACTTGTATCATTATTTATGTAATTAAAAGTGGGAAATAATAAGATTTATATGTTATAAGTTGTTGTAGTTATATTTTAGAGAATAACATATCTATAGATAAGAAATCAAACATTATTTTCAAATTTTAGTGTAAAATGAGCAGTTAACTTCTACCCTAAAATATTTATGAAATATCTATCATGCATATATATTTATCATTGGTTACATAATAGAAAGTATTTAAAATAGACTGTCAGTGAATTTTGCACATACCAAAAGATATAGAACAGGTTGAGAAAGAAGCAGTTTGGTAGAATGTTTAGTTTAAACACAATAAGTATATATGTAGTTTCTGAATTTCCTCTCAACAGGGATAGCCATGAGACAGAAAATAAATAAATAAATAATCACCTGTTCTACAATTATCTGTTACTGTAAAACAGGACAAAGAAGTAGAACTTTACTATTAAAACTGTGTTCCATTTGGAATTTTGGGGTACTTCCCACACATGTTGACCTCAGTTATTCATTATCCTAGTACAGCATCCACTGTTAGACTGCCAGCTACTTTCCATCCTAGATCTAGACCTCTGCCCAGCATGGTCTAGTTGCTTACATCAAACTGTGTTACTCTTACAGCAATTTTATAAGCTCTTCTATATTTTATGGATAAGGAAACTAAGGCCTGGACATTTTAGATAATTAGCCCAGTTCACAGGGGCCGAGTCAAGAAATGAACCCAGTCAACTCGACACCAAAACTCATGCTCTGTATTACTTTGCTATACTACCTCTTTGCACCTCCTCTTTAGTGCCTAATGTTTTACTCATGAGAGGCAAGTAACATTTATTAAATAAACACAGCATTATACGTACTGGTTTATGTAAATTATGATAAAATTTTTAATATCGCTCATATCTTATAACACTTATTTCCTGTCTGTAAACTAAGGTGAACTAATTTTGTGGGTAAGCTCAATACATAAATATTAAACAAAGTTGTGTTTTTGTGAGGCAGGCATGCTTATTTATGTATTTAGTGTATGTACATACATATGTACAATATGGCTCTGTAATGTGGTTCAACTCAGGCTATAAGTATAAGCAATCTACAGCCACCAAGAACCTAAGATTTTTGAATTATCATCACTTATTCTGCAGTTTCTCCTTAAAATCTCTGTATATGGCTTTGCAATGAATAGTAAACACCATGTACATTCATTAATAGTTTTCATATAATAATGAGTGAAGGAATTAGTTATAATGTTTCTATAAATTATATAGTCTGAATCCAAAAGGAGGTAGACAAAAGGAAACTTAATTAATAAGAACTTATAAGGAACCTACTTGTTGACTCATTTTGCTCCCCTTGTGGGCAGCTGCCGTCCTTTGTGCTAATGATAAAGAGGAGATAACTATCCATCAGTATTCTCAAAATGATTTAAATCCAGGCCATCTAAGCAGTTTCCAGCAGAAAAAATTTCCAGCTTTCTGAAACTTGGGCTTCCAGTATTTCCAGAATTTTTCTTCTAGGCTTTCGGTTTATAAGAAGAACAGGTGAGACAACATGATGTACAATTACATAATATTCCTGTACTCACTTGTAATGAGTCCCTGGAGGAAGCAAGACTCTAAGAGTCTTTCTTTAAGCGAGACTCTGATTGACCTCTAGTTTCTCTTGAATCTACTAACCTGACCTCTTGATGTCTATCTAGTAATGAATCACTGGGAGAAGCAATAGATTATATGACCCAGAGCTCACAGGCTCAAGTTAATAGAACATTGTTCAAATTCTTTCTTCTTATGACCTTATTTTGATCTGCATGTGTCTCCCCTTCAACAAAACCATACCCCAGATCTTTTTTCTAAGATAGAAATAGCTAGGACATGTTTGCTGAACCACTAATTAATTTCTCTCATTTTCATGTGTTTACTTCATTCAGCACTGGGAGAGAACATAGACACTCTACTCCATTAGGCTGAATTTCAGATGTGTTCATGGGCTACCTTTTTTAATTCATTAAAATGCAGATAGTTCTACAGTTCTGCGTTTTTGTTTTTGTTTTTGTTTTTTCCCTGCTATCAGAAAGATCTCTGTAGGTCTGACTGACTTTTAGTTTCTCCTGAATCTATTAACCTGGGCTCTTGATGTCTGTCTATTCTAAACAGTAGATTCCATAATTAATTGCATGTTTAATATTTCCTAACTTTTTTATATCTGTCTTTCTATACTCATCTCTCTGTAAAAAGAAACCATTATATTTATTACTTTGTCTTCTAACCAGTATTTCTCAGTCTTTTATTTGAGACCTGATAAATGTATAATTTAAAATATATTCTAAGTATACCCTTCCTATTTTTGTTAACTAATATTGATAATATAGTTTATAACCAGAATTCTGATGTAGGATTCATATAATTTGAGTTGGTCACCAGATAGCATGTACATGTCTGATAGACAATATTGGAAACTAGGGTATACTTTTTAACTTTAATACATTTTGAGTAATAATATCCTTCAGATACTCAAATTATCACAATTTGGACCCTAAGAAGAGTATTTTTCTTTAAGCTGGCCTCTATGACCTTTTAAACTTTTTAAAAATATATATTTACCTGTGAAAGAATCCTGTAATGTCATTACAATGAAATTATCCAGACTAATTTTGCTCTTAAACACAGAGTCTAAGAGATTCTGGTTTCTTTCAGTGGAGAATACTATTAGGGGAAAAATTTGAGTTCTAACAATGCACATTACGTTGCTCCTTAGAATTAAGACAACAGGATGACGTGAACCAAGAGCACTCTTAAAAAAAAAGTGTATTTTGTTATTTCTAATTTACTTTTGGCTATATTTATGTTTCCTTTTATTTTGCTCTGAGTGTTTAATCCAGTTTTCTCTTTTGACCTGCCATTTGTTTAAATTTCAATGCTATTCCCAAATTTTAGATTTTATCTGAATGTGAAATACCATGGAGAATATCAAATAAGGTATAGTTTTCCTCTTGCATTCTCTTTTTCTTATTGCTATAACTAGCATGTACCCAGTCATTGAAAGGAACAATTTAGTTCTCTTTGACTTCTCCCTTTTATCTTCTGATTCCCATCCTCCAGGTTACCCGTGCTTACAGAGATTATTCCTAAATATGTCTTATATCTGTTCTTTCTCAGCCATATCTTCCACTACTACTTTAAGTATTAACTACTCAGCGACTGGACTATTATTGTCTAATACTTGATCATTTTAGGAAAATCAGAAATTATAAGTAAAGCAAAATGAAGAAACTGAAATTAATGTATAATTTTATCCTTTAGAAATTATCACGGTTTTTATTTTTAGCCCAAAAGAGTTAAGACCTACTATACTATTTTCTTTTATCTTTTCACTCACTGCAATATTGTGTAGATTTTTCCTCATCAATAAATGTACTTCTACAATGTAATTTTAAAGTCTATTTATTTGATCCTGTATATTCGATTCTTTATAATGTTTCTCTTATCTCAATTGACTCCCTGGAACCCTAGCCAGTGATGATAATCACATTTCATATTAAATATATAGTAAGGAAACCAAAACCTTTAGTAATATAAATTATCTGATAATATCAAAGCGCTAATAAATCACTTAAAAAACAGGAGTCATATAGCCAAAGTGTAGATTGTTTGTTATAAGCACACACAAAGACATTAAGTCTCATGAAAGAAAATATAAGAGGGGCTATGATGATGAAAACAAAAGCCTGAGTTCTGAAAGAAGGATCCCTAGAGGCTGGTGGTAAACAGGCAGAAGCAAATTCCTTTGTTCTCCCATTCACTTTACTCTTGTGATTGCTATCATATACCATTATTGGTCTATCCTCAGCAACATTCTCCGAGTGACACCTGCCCATCATGTGAATCTGTTACTAAAAGTACTTTTTTCATAGCTCTTCTTCTTGGCATAGCAGCCAGGGGAAAAAGGAATTCAACACAATTCCTGATAATTCTGCCACCTTCTAAATTCTTCTTCTTTGCTTCAGCAATTCCAGTATACCCAGATAATACTCTTACGGTTGCTGCATTTCAATGGACACTAAATTGGCCCATCTTCTGTCTATTTGTGGCTATAAAGCAAATGTACTTGACATAATCAGATAATTCTCCAAAACTCAATACCAGTTACATGGTAAATAATATAAGATTGTTTCAAAGAGGTTAAGAATTAAAAAAAGGAGAATTTTGTGAGTGGCAGTCTATTTTATGTGATGAAACTTACGTTCAGCTTTTAACGAGCCTAAATAATTATCATGAAAAAAGTACATGGTGATTTCTACTCTTGAAAGATGGAATAGATGTTCTTTCTCTTATCCCTCCTACTATGCAAAGCTAATATGGACATCACATATTAAAACAAAAACATAGGATGTCTCTGGAAGATGGAGAGAAGAAGGGGCAGATTGGCTAGGAACCTTAGGACCCAAGGAACAACTGGGTTTTCTTTTTGTCTCATATAGCCTAGACCGAGTGATTAAGAATGCCAACAGATGAAGAAGAAATAGTGGGGCGGGGAGATAAAAGCTTGCTCTCTCTGCCAAGAGACCACGAAAAGGTTAGACTACCAAGACAGAAAACTTATAGAAGGTGACACCTTTAATTCAGATAAACACCACAGAAAATTCTGCCAGCAAGACCTTGGGTACACCCTGGACATCCATCTTCACCTGGCAGTAATGAGGCACTTTTTTTTCTTCTCAGATGGTATCAGAGGAGACCTAGGTAGAGAGTTAGAACTTCCACAAACATCTACTGGTAACAAGGCCATAATCTCTCCTTTCTCTCCATACATGTATTTATTTGTCTCACATATGAAACACATTTTAAAATAGTGTCAGCAAAGAAATAGTAAAGAAAACCCAATATGAAATTTTAAAACTGAAAAATACCATGACAAAAATCAAAAGCTCAATGTATGGGTTCAACAATAAAATGGAGGGGACGGCGCAGAATCAGAGAACTTAAAGATATCAGCAGAGAGGAAATAGACTGAAAATTAACAGAGCCCCAGAGACCAATGGAACCATAACAAGAGATACAACATTTGTGTAATTGACATCCTAGACAGAGGTCAGGACAACAAATTTGAAGAAATGATGGTTGAAAACGTTTCAGTTTGGCAAAAGACCTAAACTGTGGATTCGATAATCCAAAGAGGATAAATCCAAAGACATCCACACCAAGATACAATATAATCAAACTTCTGAGAACTAAAGACAAACTAAAAAATCTTGAAAGGAGAGAAAGAGAAACAACACCTTACTTACAAGGGATATTCAATTCAAATGACAGAGGACTTCTCACCAGAAAAGACAGAGCACAGAGGAAGTGGCATGATATTATTCAAGTGCTAAAAGCAAAGAACTGCAAAGTGAATTTTGTATGTATTGAAAATAGTCTTCAAGAGTAGTGAGAAAATCAAGACATTCTCAGATGAAGGATTATTCACCAGCAAATTTACCCTAAAAGGAAGGGATAAAGGAACTTGTCTGCCTCTGTATTCTTTGCAACTTCCCGTGAATCTATAATCTTATGATATATATATATTTTTAAGTACAGAAGAAAGAATGACCACAGACTACTTTAGAACATGGAGAAAAATCAACCGTGCTTATAATATTTTATATGAAAATTAGGTATGGTTGGATGCTGTAATATTGTGAAGTGTTTAAAACCCATTAGTAGAGTTCTAACTTCATGGAGATAGAGAGAAGGGAAAACCATGATAAGTTATTGAATAAGCAAGTTTTCAAGGAACAGACATCCAATGGTTACATGATGGATGAATTGTTTGGGGGAAAAAAATTAATTCTTAATGTAATTTTCTTGTGATCTGATGATAGGCTAGCAGTGATAAAAGATTTAAAAAAAACTTTTATTAAATTTGTTAGGGTGGCATTAGATAATAAAATCAGATAGGTTTCAAATGTACAGTCTAATACTATGTCATATGTATATTGCAATTGCATATCCACTATCCAAAGTTAAATTTCCTTCTGTCACCGTATACTTGATCACCTTTACCCTTACCTACTTCTTCCCTTTCTCTACCTTCCTCTAGTAACCACTAAACTGTTGTCTGTGTCCATGAGTCTCTGTTTGTTTGTCATATTTGTTTGTTGCTTTCAGTTTTATATCCCACATATAAGTGAAATCATATGGTTCTCAGCTTTTTCTGTCTGACTTATTTCGCTTGGCATGATTATTTCAAGATCCATCCATGTTGTCGCAAAAGGCGGAATTTCATCCTTTTTTTATGGCTGAGTAATATTCCATTGTATATATGTACCACATCTTCTTTATCCAATCTTCTAGTGAAGGACACCGGTTATTTCCATGTCTTGGTCACTATGAATAATGCTGCTATGAACATAGGAGTACATATATCTTTATGGAAATTTTCAAATTTTGGGTATAGATACCCAGAAGAGAGATTGCCAGGTCATATGATAATTCTATTCTTAATTTTTTGAAGACTCTCCATACTATTTTCCAGAATGATTGTACCAATTTACATTCCCACCATCAGTGTATAAGGGTGAATCCAAGAGTTTTACATGTTTACAAACATTGAGCTGTCCTAGTTTAGGAACCAGCTATTGTGGTGATGGCAGTTCCAAGGGAGAAAGGATTATCAATACCCAAGTATCCCTGAACAATCTGCCTTTAGTTTTAGTTTTTTGTCCTCTTTTTTAGTACATAAATATTATTAATTTTGGTTTTATAGTCTATGTCATAGTCCCACCCCAGGGAATAAATATAATCCAAAGGAAAAGGCTCATAATTTAAAATCCTTTATGGTCTGCCATTTAATATCTACTTAAGAAAAAATAATATTCTATAGTTTACTTTCTGGATAATAATATCCTGGAGTTAATTTGTTTTTAAAGTTAAGAAGTATTTCATGACATGAATTAATTGCCTTGAATTATGTATAATGGAATTTTCAGTGAATTGAAGAGCTTTAGTGCCCTAAAAATTCTGTGCTCTGCCTACTTATTCATCCATCCTTCTCAACCTCTGACTTACTTTTGATCAGTTGCTTTGAACAGATACCATCAATTGCAAAGTATGTACAACACATAGTGTATACTAGTTTTGAAAGGCACGTGAGCTATGCATTGATCCTGGTCTTGGAGTTTACATAATTTTTTCCAAATGTGTGAATAATTATTATAAGATATTATAGTCTAATTAGTGATAATTTTCTTTCTGTATTAAAATCATTTGGCAAATTCCGAAGTAATCCTTAGAGGATTTAAAGATAACAGATGATTCTTTTCCATTCTGTTTTACATTCATAGGTTCTTAGTGAAGCTATTAAAATTTAATTTATATCAGAAACATTGTTAGGAATATTAAAATGGTATGTGTTTTGAATTGGACCTCAATAAGAGTGTAACTCAAGAAGTTTGGATGACTTTAATCCACTAGTCTGTGATTTAGAGATGCATTGTCACGTATCATTCTTGACCTTTAATATTCTAATTATTCTCATGTTTATTACAGCTTTAGTAGAATTACTTGAAAAATTTGTGCTTCATCTCTCCGAAAGCCCTTCAGAATGCTACTTCCCCTCAGTGGAATATGCAGGTACATTTTAAACATTTTGAATTTTGAAAAGAATTTAATGTGCAAATAGATAATATTTTATTGAGGTGTGTAATTAGATTACAAATATGCACAAAGTTTCTTATCCTTAGAAATCTCTCACTTGGTACCATATATATTCAAGATATAATATCTTCTATGCAAATGTCTGGATTTTCTTGTAACTTTCTCTTTTTTGAGTTCTTTTTTTTTCTCTCTACTCACTAAAAGTTGTTTATCCTTAAGATCTTCTAATGTCTTCCACACTTCTATTTTATCCACTATCCCCTCGTGATCTTCATCTGCTTATACTATTTTATGTACCCCATATATTGATGACTTCTGAATTTACATCTTCTACTCAGAGATCTATAAGTTTTAATTTCATATTTCCATCTGCTTAAAAAGTAAACATCACCCTGATGTGCTACAGAAACTCTCAAACTCTAAATGTCCAACAGAGACTTTACCTCATCATACCTTATTGATATCCATCCTCCTAACTACCTTATATATTTTGGTTGGTAGTACAATCATCTACTGTCCATCTAAGCCAGAAGCAAAAGAACGATCCACTCAATAAGTCCACATTTTCCTCCCAATTCCCAAACCATGTTAATTCTGTGTTCTAAAGATATCTCAAATTTATGTATTTATATTGATTTCTACTCTCCTTTATGTTAGTTCAGGCCACCATTATTTCTTGCCAAGGGTATTTCAACAGCCTCTTCACCTGGGGTCTCTAATTAGAGTCTGATTTCTTTTCAAAGGTATGCTTTATGCTGCTTTCAGAGTGACCTTTGAAGAACAAATCTGGCCTACTCATTCCTCTACCCCTTAAAAGCTCATGATTGACCACTGCATAATATCTAAGCTTCTTACCGAAGTCCTTAAATTAGTTTTCCCCTTGCTTCTTCTCTAATATCTTTCCTTTTTCTCCATATCTCATATTTCTTTTTCAAGAACACTAAACTATTAGCAGCACTGCTAACTTCCCCCCTTCCCCCATCGTGGAGACATTCATTTATTCATCAAATAGATATTGTCCTCTACTATGTAATATAACTTTTCTAAGCATTCAGACACAGCACTGAACAAAAACAAAAACAAAAAAATCTTGTCTTCATAGAATTTACTTGTGGTGGGAAGACAGACAATAAACAAGTAAAAGATTCAGTATTTCAAATGGTATGTTGGTAAATAAGAAATGCATAGACAGCAGCGGAGCTAGAGAGTGCCAGTTGGGGCTGAGGATTGCAATATTCAATAGTGGTCAGAGCAGCAGAAGTGAGAGCAAGATATATGGATATTTTCGGAGCGGGGGTGGGATTTCAGCAAGTGCAAAGATGGAGACTAGTTTAGCCAAAAAGAAAGAGGAAGAATTGTTGGTGTGGAAATCAAAGAGGAAAGAATTTTGAAAGTCATTGCAGAGTCTTGAAAATTCTCTGATTTACATTTTTAAAAGATTACTATGGCTGCAGTGTTGAGAAAAGACTGAAGGAGGACAAAGCTAAAGCAGGGAGACCAGTGAGGAAGCTATTGAAAAGATCCAAATAAAAAATGGTAATGGCTCTAATGAAGATGTCAGTGGAGATGTTGAGAAGTTTTTGGATTCTGAGTATATGCTGAAGACAGGGCCAATGGAACTGGGTAACAGATTGAATATGGATGTGAGAGAAAGGATTGAATCAAAGTAGACTCTGTTACTGATCTGAGCCACTGGAAGGATGGAATTATCTCCACTGAGGTGGAGAAGAATGGGAGAGAAATAGGTTTGAGAAAGGAGCTTTAGATGCTTGCTTTTATGTTATGTTTTAAATACTTGTTACACATTTAATTAAGCATGCTTTGTACATGCTGGATATTTGAATCTGGAATTTAGAGGAAAAGTGTGGGGTGGAAATACAAAGGAGTAAATCATCAGCTTAATATATAAAGCCAATTTGCATCTCTTTATGTCTTTCTCATGTTCTGACTTAATGCCTAATTTTTATGTGACATTAACTCCAATACTTATTATATGTATCCTCTCCACCTAGAATAACAGTTTCATTGTATATCAGACAAATAAAAGAAACAATTGATAAAAGAATGAAGGAAGGAGGCTTTATGTACTGTATCAGTCAGTTTATCTTATTTTAAATAGGCAATAGGGTAAATCATTTAAGATTTTTGAGCAGACCTTTTACTTTATTAATCTGTATTTTAGGGAGATTATTTTAGTAACTGTGTAAAAAATGAAGTAAAGTGCAGAACTGAAATTTGCCAAAGGTGAATATCCAGTACTTGGGGGTTGGTAAGCAAAGAGATGGTGAAGAAAGCAGAGGTAGCATAGACTCATGATAATAGATCATCAAGTAATATTGCATTTCTTCCTCATAAGGGTGACATGAGTTCTCTGCTAAAGGAACTACCATTCAAGTATGTGTTATTTATTCAAGTTAGACACTATATGTCATATTTCCATAAAAGTTTACACACACACACACACACACACACACACACACACACACACTTCCTGTCTAACCCAGCCTGTCTTTTTAGCCCTATAACCCACCACTGCCCAGACACATTCCATGCATTCATGTCACTGAACCTTTGCTACTCCTGTTCTTTTTGGTAAACTTTTCTCTCCCCCATGACACTCATGTTATAATGTCCAACTCAACTGAGAACAGCTAGAATGTCACCTTCCCTCTTACTCTTAAGCAGAAGTCTCTCATCTGTGCTCCTAATGCATTCGCTTTACTATTTTGATATTCATTATATTGTATATGACTAGTTTAAATTATTCCATTAAGTCTCAAACTCCTTTGTATCTTTAATATAGCATTTGATATCTTTTTATTGAATTAAATATGTATACTGTTATATTAGCATCTATATTTACACAAATATATATGTATAACAATTCTAAATATATTTACATATACATATATGAACATATACCTAATTATTTACACAAAACAATATCTAATGTAGATTTGAAGATAAAAGAGAACATAAGAAAGCGAAAACAAAGAAATGAGAGGGAAATACAAGGCAGCGTTAAACAGAAATTAAGACAGGCAAAAGGAATTGACATCTGTTGAGCACTTCTTGTGAGTTAAAAGTGTACTGAGATACTTGATGTACATTATGTCATTTAACCCTGTAACTACTCTCTGAAATAGGCATATCATTACACTTAAAATCAAGAAAGTGAGGTAAAGAGGAAAGAAAACAGAAATTGTGAAGATAATTTTGAAGAAAATCATTTGTGAAGAAAATTATAACTTTATGAATGAACCTGAAAATGTATCTGAAAAATATACAGAGATTAGTGATCAAGTCTATGAATAAGAGAGAGAATCAGTAAGAAGTGGTAATCATGGAGATTTGCATGGTCATGATGGGTATCTCTCCAATCTGCAGCATAATAATCTCCAGTTTCTACAACTCTCCTTGGTACATTGTTCTATTGGATTGTATTTTCTGCAGATAATCTAAAATTAACATTATGCTGTATCAAATACTCAACAACCTAATTGCTTAGTGTGCACATACTTTCTGTCCTCTGTTACACTTCTAAATGTGCTGAGGAAGATCTCACATGCTGTCTTTTTTCAATGTAGTATCTAGGCAGATAAACCCTAAATGTGAATATAAATTATTTAAAGGCTCCAGTTGAACACTATGCCTTGGAATTTTAGAGTACAGCCAAAGACAAAGTGGCTTCCTGTTGATTGTTTAATTTTTATTATTATGATACAGTAAGATTGTTGATAGTATTGTTTTCTTCCCATGGCTCTAGATGTCCTCATCCTTTATCATTTATTTTTTGGCTGATGAAACAATGGTTTATTTAAATAAGCAAAAAACGTGTTTTGTTATAAAAGATGTTTCAAAGCAAGTGCTGGATAGATAGTCCATGTTTTTTCATATATCTTGAAATGAGAAATTGATTGTCTTTTTAAAAATGACAGCTTGCTAAACCCTAAGGTAGCTGAAATTAGAATAACACAATCATCCATCTGTTGTTAGCTCCCTCAGGATTTCCATCCATTATAAAATTTGCAAATGTGGAAAAATCAAATTAGTTTGCCTATTTATCCCCTTGAAGAAAAAAGAAAGAACAGAGAAAGTTGTACACATTTGCAGGTTTTAAGTCCAGACAGGTATCTTCCCAAATCTTAATGGACTTTAACATTTTGTTGGCTCGATTCTCTAGAACAAGTTGGAGATTTTCTACTACTCCAGTAGCTTCTTTGAAATGATAAATTAAGTGGTCCTTTCAAGGTAGTAAATATTTTAATTTTATCCCTTTTCTCTATATTGTTAATCAAAAGATTGGGGAAAAAGATTAAAAAAATTGCATTGTTTCTCTTTTTGACTATTAAACTATTTTTTAAACTTAATTTATATAAACACCTTTTATACTTTCTTTGAGTATTCAGCAAATATAATCTTTTTTGTCTTACATTTATGGAGCATGTTTGTGAGTATACTCTATAAGTGCAAGTAAGTATTTAATATGAATGACCCTCTCTTCAAGAAGAGGGAATAGCATATAAACCTAAGATGATGAATTAAGTAAATTGTTGCATAAATTAAGATAGAAAATGAAGAAATGAAGGAAAGCCAAGATTTTTCATCTTGGCTACTTCGTTTCAGGTAATATGTTAGTAATATGTTAAATATGCTATTTAAATTGGGTTATCATCAAATGAGCAGTTTTGTCATGAGTGCCACAGGCCGTTTAGTGGAAAGAGAGATCATTGTTGACAAGTGCCATAAGAGAAGTTAAGAGGAGGAAGCGATAATGGAGCAGGAGGAATGGCGCTAGTATCTCCTGGGCTATTACAGATGAAAGAAATAGGAGAGAGGAAGACGCTTGCAGGCAAGGGTAATTGCATAATTAAAGACATAGAAAGAGAAATGCTTTTCCCGATAATGCTGACTATGCCAATTAAAAGCTGAGGCTTTTACAGAAGCTTAGTCTCAAGGAATTTAATCTGTGTCATTAAAAATTGAATAAGATGGATAGATACAAACATGTTAATAAAGAAGCAACAGAATCTGCAGACTGACTTTGAAGAAGGAAGAAGGTAGGAGAAAGTATACTGATTGGTTGAGTTCTTTGAGTGATTGAGAATTCTCTGACATTACAACAGATGCAACAGGACTTCAGGAGAGTAAACAGCCAAGCAGTAACTGCTTCTGCAAATATGGATTTATTCTCCAGTGGAGAAATTCTTTGCTTTTCTGAAAGCTTACTTTTTTTCCACATTGTTAGCCGGGCAGAATAGATTTAATTTCTTCTACCACTGCTCTATGTGCTAGCTTTGCAAACCAAAAATAGAACAGAATACATTATCAGAGTGAGTGATTTCAGTCAATATTGTAAATTTTTTCAACTCATTTTGTTCTGAGACTATTATATTTATAATTAAAATGATTAGTTATTTTACATAGTTGATTTAATATTAATGCTGAGATTGAATTAGGCATTATTAATAAGTAGGCTAAGTAGGATGCTACAAGTATCATTGTTGATTGACTTTTTCAACAACTTATTTTGTTATGCTTTTCATAATGACTCCAGAAGTAGAGAGTTACATCATTTGTTACTTGATTTAAATATACAGAAAATATTTTTAAGTCCATATCTGTTTCTATCTCCACCTTCTAGTTTGATATGTAAAGCACAATTTCTTTTGTTATTGTACAATAGATGTTTGTTCATTTATGCATTCATTTACTCATTCATTCACTCACTCTTAGTATTATTACAAGCACACAGATCTATATATTAATGAAGGTAGATATTTCTCATGCTTAATTCAATTTTCTGTGTACTAGAATTCTAAGTATTATCTAAAAATCGATCTTGTCTTCATATCACATTATGATAGTTGATAGGACTTAGGTTTATACCATGGCTATAGGAATATAGGAATATATAAAGTCAGAATGTTTATCTTATTGAAACTATTTAAATTTTGTGAAATTGGCCAATGTCATCAATGCTATAGCACTAAAGTTTTATGTTATTTAAACTTGGGAAATTAAAATACGATTAATCATAAAATATAGAATCACCAGGAACAGACTCAGGTATTGAAACAAAAAGAACTTCTGGTTACTCCCCAAGTGAATTTAACCTGATTGTGTTGTAGTGAACATTGACAAAAGCTGCATTTAAATTATAGCTGAAAAAAAATGCTATTGATAAAGCTAAGAAATTAAAATTATGGTGATTGTATGAATGATGATAAATAGTTTTAAAAATTGACTATTTTGTGAGAGTGAGGATAATTTGCAATATATATGTTTTTGATACCAAGTCATGAAACCTCAATCAACTTTTTTGTTTGTCTGTTTAAGCAGAAAATAAAGTAGAATCATTTGCCCATATAAATGGCATAAAGCTGGTGGAAACATCACTAAAAATATAACTTAATTCCTCCATATATACGTCAAGTTACTCTCTCTCTCTCTCTCTCTCTCTCTCTCTCTCTCTCTCTTTTTGTATGTTGGATTTATTCCTCTTTACTGAAGACCTAGGGTACCTCATAGCCCCGTGATTAATAGAGGGATGGGAGAATTCTGTCTTCACTCCACTTTGAAAAATCTGGAGAAGACATTGAGCTATCTTCCTTTCTTAACCTGTTGCTAGGAGAAGTGCAGAATTGGTATATTTCTCTTCTATGGATAGAAGGTACATCTGTTAGCACAGTAAGAGTTATACATAGCAAGGAATTGGAATTCTAAGTTAAATACAGTATAGCTTAACTGCTGTAATTATAGGCAAATGTAACAATATTGCTAAGATCAAATCTAAATAATTAAAATGCCAAAGTACTGTATCAAGAAATTAACTGACACTTCTGTCTGTCTGTCGCTCACCCTCCCTCCTTCTATGCCCCCCCTGCCCCGCCCCCTCTCTCTTTTACTTTAAGAAAATTACCACTCTAGGTAGCTGACCAACCAGTCTGGTTTGTCTGGGCCCATGAGGGATTCCTGGACCATGAGACTTTTAGTGCTAAAACCATGAAAGTCCTAGCCAAACTAGAAGTAGGTTACCTTAACTCTAAAAGTGCTAAAAGATGAATTATTGCTGGTCCAACGAGTAGATGTTTGATAACAGTGATGTTTAATTTGTTCTTTCCTATCTCTGCAGATCTCAAGTCTACCTATATTTTAAGGTTCAGTTTAAATGCCACATCCTCCTAATCTATTCCTCTTCTGAATTCACATAACATTTTATCTGTACCATTTTTATTCTTCTTAGCACATTAAAACATCAGAGCTATCTGTATACAAATTTTATCTCTGACACTACATGGAAAGTTCTTTTCGTACATGATATATTATTTGTCTTTTATCCCCATAGCTTGTATATGGTGCACCACACTATCAGAAAGGTTTATTAAAAGGAATGAATCAGTCCATGAGTTAAGTAGATTATATTGATTGTATCAGATGCACTAGAGTGTAATGAGAGAGAAAGAAAACTTGTGATATGGGATTCAGAAAACCTAGCTTTTGGTCCTCTCTACCACTAGATAACTATGTGATTTTGGAAAATTCCTTTAGTGTGTGCGTGCGTGTGTGTGTGTGTGTGTGTGTGTGTGTGTGTGTGCGCGCGCTACCATTTCTTCAGCCTAATATTAAGAGTTTCAACTAGACCTTTAGTGCTACCTAGTGATGTTTTTGAATGCTCATTGTTAGCTTAGTCATGTGCTTTTCTCAAAGACTAATGCAGACTTTCAGCCTCTCCTGTAGTCTTCTGCACCTTTACAGCCCCTTCTCAACTTTCATTAGATGGTCACAATTCCTACTTCACAGATCACAATTCCTGCTTTACAGAGAAAATCCACCTGCAGGAAGAAACTTATTCACTTTACTCTCATAAATTTTTGTACATTATAAGTAGAGTACTAATTATTCCTTTTTGACACTCATGTTTAAATCTTAAGAAGTAAACAGCCATACTTATATATATTTGTAATTCAAAATCTTATATACATGCTTAATGAAAGTGCAATAATCTAGACTGTTTGGGGGTTAACAGCTTTTGTGTTCTGAGAACCAAGTAAAAATAGATTACTTTAAAACTATGATTAGTCATTTTGTATTTAATAGTCCTTTAAATACTTTTTGTAGAAGAAAAGTTATCTGTAGAGTTTCCTGTTAGCCCTTTTGAAAATATAACTGACAGCTCTTAAAAGAACAAATTCATCAGTGTTCTCAAAATTCACATTAAAAATGTAAAAATATTGCTTTCATCAATTTTCAATTAAAATGTGATTATTATGCAGACTTTTATACATTTTTATAACCCAGTTTTCTATTGTTTTTAGCTACTGATGCAAATGTGAAGAATGAAAATCTTTCATCTGTGCAGCAGCTTGGCATTAAAATGACTGTCAGGTATACCTGATATGTGCTTAATAGTGTTTAACAACACACTATTTTGTATATTTTAAATGCATAGTTATCATTTAGAAAATACTAGCTTTATTTTGAGGATATTGACACGTGATTAAATTATCTCTGCAAGTAAATCAGTTGTGGTACATTTTTATTTCAGAGTTTAATTCCAGTATATTTAAGCCTCTACGACTATCAGGTTTTTTCCAAAAATAACATCATAAAAATCAGCACATTGGTATCACAATCATGCCATTTTCTAAAATATGATTAAATTATCAAGATGTTGTGATAGCACAAAAGTACCTAAAGATAGTTGTAGAAAATGAATAAAACAATTATAGTTGTTTGAATGTTTAGTACTCACATTATAACTTTCAAAAAATTGGAAAAGCTAAACACAGACTGCGAGTTAAAGACTGAGTCCTTAATTCCCACCCGCCCCCCGCATTCTTGCTTATTAAATAAAGACCTTGATAGTCCTATTCTGAAGGATCAGAATCAAATCTAGTTTTAAAAAGATACATGTGAAATATGTTAAAAAGACTGAGTGTTTTAATAAATCCATAGCATTGTAATGAAAACTGGTACTAATTTTAGCTCGCTCACCTTCATCTCATAGGAATATAATGCACTGATTATGTCTTGTGACCCTATACCTGCTTTTTATTTAAATGCCCTATTTCTATTCTGGCGTGGAATCCATAGATAATATAAACGGGCTAGTCACATATTTTTTAATTCAATATAATGTCTTATTGGTAAGAAATAAATGGGAAGTGATTTATAATGAAATGCTTTTCTGCAACTACAATGTAAGACATAGCTGGCACTCATATAGAAACATTGTGACTATGGCAGCTACAAATAGAGACTGATTTTATTTTGGTGCTTCAAATACTGTAAGAGAGTTGCCACTGGCAAAGTAACTTTCCAAAATGATAAACAAGTTTTAGTAAAGCTTCAAACAAAGTACTATCTTTCTCTGATTTACACATAGTTGCATTTAGTATGTATGAAAAAATATAGGAAAAACATTTTAAGATTTTATATAAAACAGAATTAGTTTCAGGTCATTATAAATTGCTTTTTCATCTATGCGTACATATACCAGATGGGACATTTGCAAGTTGTTATCTTGCAGGACTTTCCCATGTCTCACCGGCTGGGCCTCAAGCACTGAGTACCAGTAGTGCTCCAGTCACTGTGACAATAAAAAAAAAAAGCCCCTTAAATTTCCAAAGTGGCACCTGGGGAAGTGCCAACCCATTTAGAATCATGGGACTAGTTGAACTCTAAAATTGCTTTTAGATTCTGTCAGTGTAACCTGTCAATATTCTGTGTTTTAGAATAAGTTCAGGAAAAAAAATGCTCATATTCTACTCGTAGATATACGGTATCTACATTTTGTTCTCTCATTACTGATTTATTTTCCTTTAAAGTTACCAATATTTACCAGATAAATACTGCTAATCCAAATATATTGTAATTATCAGGAATATATATTGAGTGTTAATCTTTCCTAAGTGCTTTGTATAGCATAGTTATGCCAAAAGTAGAAATTCAAAAACTTAAAATCTTGGGATTTCAAAAGAACTACACTTCGATGGATTTCAAAAAAATGAATTTGTAATACATGGCCTGATGTTTTCTATTTTATATGTTTTGTGGGTTTTTAATGTAGATATGGCAAGTTCCTCAACCTGTTAAAAGATGATGCAGAAAATGATCTTACCTGGATTTTAAAGCACTGTGAGAGATTCCTGAAACAGCAGCAAGCTCCTATAAAATCTTCTCTTCATATCCTTTTCAAATGGATTTGCAGTTCAATTTTTTTTATATTTTTTTCATAATTCTTTGGAGATATCTTAACACTTTTATAATAAAATAATAGTTTAACCTATATTAATGATTTATTTGTTATGATATGTCTAAAGTAGTTTATATGCATTTTATTAAATTGAGAAGTGATTATTAAATTCAGTCTTAGTCTTTGAATCTTAAACTGAATAATTAAAGTTATTAGAATATATTTTTACACATATATAAGAAAGTTTTAAAAATAGGTTTGGTTAACCTAGAAAAAGAATATTCTAGATTTAGTAAATCTAGAATAAGAAAAAGCCATATTTGTTATTTTATTTGGTTATATTTTAGAAATAGGATTTGACTCGAAGAAAAAATTTCCACAGACTATTTGTATTTCTGAGTCTAAAAATGTATGCATTTTTTTATACTTGATTATACTAGTAATTTAGCAGATAACCTGAACTAGAGCAAGGATGATACTATTGTGTTAATGACTTGAACAAGTGTGTTTCTACAAAGCAGATAATTTTTTTCTCATTTGCTAGTGCCATTGGCCTCCACTAGACATTTAAGCACACAGTACATAGTAGTAATTACTATGCAGGTAATTTGTTATTAATAAATACATCAATAGCTTATAAATCAGTTATAAACAAAAGGAGAACTAAGTACCATTAATATATCTTTCCTCACAGATATCTTGGAAATGAATATTTATGGAGTTGTTATATTTCATTTTATAAAATAAAATATTATAAAAGTTCCTTAACTGTGCTTTTCAGTCTGCCTGCAGGGGAATTATCCTGGTCATGACTGGTTTGTATCTTCTTTGTTCTTGATAATGTTGGGGAACAAAGAGAAAACATTTCGATTTCTTCAGCAGTTCTCCAGGCTTCTGACCTCTGCTTTCCTTTGGTTGCCAAGACTACATATTTCTGTAAGACTCTTTAGTCTGTTTTTAAAAGAGTGTTTTAAATTTTAAAGCAAATTCTATTTAAATTCATTGGGATCTTATTCGTAGAGGACTCTGTATTAATTTATATTCATTTTCTACCTGGATGCTTTTGACTGATTCTCTTTGAAGATACAGATTTGACATTTTCTCAAATACTTGGTGTCTTACCTAATGGTAACTGAATGAAAGATTAATGGCAATAGATACATTATTAAATTTTAAACTTGACATTTAGTAAATTATAAAATTCTATATGTAAAAAGAACTTGAATGAATATATTTTTTTGCTTTGTTAGAAAGAATTTCTTGGTTAAATTATAGTATAAGAAAATATTAAGTCAAAATTGTAACCATATCCTATAGAGAAAAAACCACATATTTTATACATATTTTGGAAACCAAATGAGTTTTGATCAAAGTATTATAGTGTACTTTTGAAGATTTTACTAGTCCCATGAAGTCTTAGAATTTGGTTTAGAGCTAAATGCATCCCTCAAGTAACGTTTCTGTATTTTGTTTTACTTATCTACCTACTGCCATTTAAGATCTCCAATTTGGGGTAATTGTCTACTATATAAGCTAAGTTAATGCTTCCCAGACCTTTTCCATGGCATGTTACACATGGACAATGCAATCACATGGCACCTAAGGATAAGTTAAGGGAGCTGGAGAGTATCTATATGAAAGCAAACAAAGACATTTAATATATGTTTTTACAGTATATATTAGCAATAAGGAAAATAAAAGCACAGCATCAAGGAATATACTAAATATTGAAATTTCATAATTTTATACTTGGCATCATTTTGGCATCATTTCAAATGGAATATAGATCTGTAAATGTAATGGAGTAACACGTAACTTAGGATTTTAGAATGAACTCTTGTTATAAAGCCTTGAGACTTTTCACTTGGTTCAGCTATAACATCAGTGAAGACTAATGCAGTGCCTTCTGTAGTACCATTTTTTTCTTTTCAAGTACACATATACCAAGTTGAATATTCTATTACCTGTAGTTTGTTTTGGTGCTTCTTTATAAAACAAGTAACATTCTAATAAGATTTCTCTTTAGGGATTCTATCTAGAACTGTTAGCCAAGTGAAGTTAGTAATGTCTGTAATAGTCACCACTCTACAGTATAAATTTTTTTATTTAATAATCTTTTGGATTGCTATTTTTTTCTATGCCACTTGACTTGTTAGTGCATTTAATTTTAAATATACTTTTAAAAAGTGGCTGGACTATTTGCTATTTTGTTCAATCCATTGATTTCAAACATTGCATTGACAGTTTTTATGCAGGTTGATAAAAAAAGTATATCTGCAGTGTGGTGAGACATATTAGCTATTAATAGCACAAACTTGTCCACCTTCTGTAGCTCCATCTCACATTATTGTAATCAATCTCAAAAAAGCTTCAACCTATTCTTGCAATCCCATATTCCCCAACCTCATTATCTTGTTTTTTTTTCTTTTTGTTCCATAACCTACATCAATTCCTAATATGTTGCTTAATTTATGTATTAGTTATTAATGCATTTAAGTGTAAGCTCTATGAAGGCAGCATTTTCTGTTTGTTCACTAATGTGTCTCAAACTATGACTTATAATAATTAATATGTGTTTAATGTATGAATTAATGTTTAAATAGAAATATGTAAGGGATATTATTAGGCTTATGTTACTTTAGAAAATGTATTTTAAAGATATTAGATCCTCTGCATTCTTAATAATGTTGTAAACAAATTGCAACAAAACTTGGCATAGGAAATAATGAAATATTAATTTGAAGTTCTCAAAATTTTATAAACTATGACTATCTACTGATGTGAGATAAAAATAATTTGAAAAATATATCCTTTGAAGCCACTTAGACCAGAAGAGCCTTTTAATGTACTGATTTAATTAAATTATTTTCCATTATTTGTTTTTAAGAAAAAAAAACTTTTTAAATGATAAAAAAAAAAATCAGCTTATATGGAATTTCATCATAAGCAGAGTTTGGCTAATTGTTAATATCAAAGCTATTCATAAAATAAAGATACATCAAGAAATCATATATTTCTATGTGGGAATACCTAATCCCAAATAACAATTATAATGTAACAATCATATATGCCTACTCTGTTAGTAAAAACATGAAAAAGGAGAACAAATTAAATTGAAATGAAAACAAGAATTTCAGTTATTTTTTCATTTAAGAATACTTGATATGTAAATGTATGAATAGACTCAAAATCCATACTCACTATGAAAAGAATTTTAAACATTACATTTGTAAATGGAAGAGTAGAAAAATCTGTAAGATTTTTTTTTTTTAATTATGTGTAATTTAAAGAATTGTTTGAATTCTGGTCATCAGGAAAAAAATTATTCATATACACACAGAACTATTGATAAATCAGGCTAAATTAACTAGTATAGTTCAACATGAAGGTCATGGGATGATTTTATCTCTTTTATATTTACATATATACACATGCACACAGTTTTCTCTTACTCCTCATAAAATAATAATTACCCAACAAAGAAAGGTTAGTGTTAAAAATTCTAATAGAATTTAAATAACACATTTAGATTTTTTTAAAACTTTTTTTTTTTGTATAATATCCTCGCTTTTGGTCTGGTACCACATGGTAGCACTGTCCTTAACAATGTTTTTGTGCCCCTCCATCCAGACAGCCAGGGGCCCTGTTTCATCCTCTCCAGAAAATAAAATTTTAGACTTTTGCCCAGGTGCCAGGGGAGGTCAGATGCCCAAAGGTTCATCCAGTCCTTCTTATTTTATCCCTTTTCTCTTTATTCCCACTTCTAAAGATTTCTGGCCATCAATTCCTGAAGCTTTTGAGTATTCTTCAGGGTAAATTTGATTGGTTTTTAGTTTTCTCTACTATTAGCTTCGGATTCACCTTTTTGGGGCCTGCAGAGTCATCCATCTGCTTTCCAGTTTCCAAAGTTGCATTGCTTTTGTCACCTGTACAGTTAGATTTAAATTTTACAACCATCAGCATGTCATGGCACACTTGTAACCTACTCACAGGGCATTACCAGTACTAACTCACGTGACCAGTCACTTGTAGGAAAAAGCAGTGTCAAAATCTCTACCCTTTCTTATATGTAGCTTTAAATATTTATATTTGAACATGCCATTTTCTCATTTTTTTTTTCCTGAGAGGAAAAAGATTTATGTTTTATAGAATTACAGAACCAAATTAAAAAGAAGGTCTTCAACGTTTTTTGTTCACCTATTGCATGATGCACATGCCGCACAGGGCACAGGTTCACTGTAGTGCTCAAGATGCCCCGTCCTCAGCCCACAGATCCCTAGAGTGTAGGACTGGACTGGAAGGGACTGGTTGGATCAGTTCGGATTGGTTTGGAGCATTGTCTTTCTAATTGGCTCTTCCTGTTTAATCTCTATAGCCACATAGAACTATATTTTTCTTAGTGTCAGGAATAAAATGACTCATCAGAGTTACCTAAAAAAGTAGGAAAAACTAAAAAACTGCTTACTACATTTCATTTTTTTTAAAGCACATAGCTTTTATTTTTAATCATCGAAGTAAAATATTCTGAGGGTTCATTATTTTATGAAGTCTTTGTTTCATATTATGCCACTTTCTAGTATATCCCAAGCCAAAAGTTTTTACTGATGATTTTTTTCACAATTTTAGCATAGTTTATATATTAGTTGATATGTTGTATAGGTAACATAGCAAATGCTCTTATTCTACCTGTGTTCTGCTAAATCCAATATTCTGGATTTTATTTGGAGTTATCTTTATTAAGAGTTATCTTTATTAAGTTATCTTTTTTAAGAGTTACCATTATTTTAGACAGTTGCGACTAAGCAAAATGCATCAAAACACAAAGTATAACAAACATAATTTATAAATTGATGATTTAGAAGGCTCTGTTTTATTCATGTGGCTCAGATCTGTCATCGATCTAGCTTTATGAATACCATTTACTATGAATTAGGGTCATGAAATGGGACTTAATAGACCAATTAATAAAACTTTATTATAACTGAATTTACTGTGGTTACTAAGAGCAATCATTAGCATATTTTCTTGGTGGTAGGAATTTGTATTGGTTACCAAAATATGGCATAATTTCTTACAGCAGAGTATAAGCTATAAGAGTAGAACTCTTGCCTTATATTCAAGAGTCTATTACATAATAATGACTTGTTAATTAATTAATCTATTGCCACCATTTCTTAGCAGACCACTCTAAATGTGTCATTTTTGATACAACATTGATACTGCATATATATATACAATTCTTGTACCACTATTATACATATATTCAGAGTATTTTAAATTAGCTGCATATTTACTAATTCTCAATTTCTTTCTTTTATGCAGAGGTACCTACCTATCGACACTATAGAATCTGGCATCCATCCAATATATTTTTGCAGCACTCACTATATTGAAATGCTACTGAAGGCAGAGGTGCCACTTGTGTTTTCAGCTTTCCACATGTCTGGTTTTGCACCGTCACAGGTAATCCATTACAGAGTAGCATTTCTTAAACTTCCAGATCTCAGTCTCCTTAAAGAATACTACATTCTCATCAAATATATAGGAAATACATTTAAATAAAATCATTTTCATAACTATTTGTACCTTTGTGTTTAGATCCCTAAACTGACCTTTTCTCTTTAGGTATATTATAATATAGAGGTTTACTTTATAGTAGATCTTTGGCAATCATAGAATTTGAGTTCAAGTTCAGCTATTCAAAGACATAGACATTCTGAAAATCTTGACATGTAGGCTTTTTAGTGGCAATAATATCTACTTCATAGGCTAATTTAAGGATTAAGTAATTGAGAGCAAGAATTCTTATCCACACTGAGTATCTGGTATGTGAAATACTATGTCTTATCTAAAAGGAAAGTGTAGCATTCTGTTTCTGCTGTTGGGATCTGGGAAGGCTTAATGATTTTCCTAGGACCTAGCACTGTGCATGTGGTCACATGCAATGGCCGCAGATGTCTCCTTCCTGTGCATAGCCAGTCCTTCGTTAGTAGAAGTGTGGATTGTTTTCTCATGATGTATAATTGGGCTAAAATAAATATTTTAGAGCTTAAACTTTTTTCTGCTTTTAGAATTAAATCTTTAAGTCTTAGTCCCAGAAATTAGAAATAGTTAATCAAAAGATTTGAATACTTTTAATACTCTTGTTGCATATTGTGAAATCACTTTGATTTTACTCTTCTAACATAAATGAAGTATCTATTCTTCAGAACTGGATATTTGGCTACTTCAAAACTAATCACTAAATTAATAAGTGAAAATTCTTTCTCATTTTCAAATTTTGTGTTTTGTTTTGTTTTGTTTTTTTACCATTAGTGAGGTTGATTAGCATTCCATAATTTTAACTAGTTGAATTTTATTAATTGCTCACCTGTCTCAGTGTGCTTCTTATTAATATGTACATATTCTTTAAATGCAACCCCCACTACTCAAATCAATTCCTGAGTTACATATTTTACTTATTTACTATCATAATGGACTATTATTTACTTTTGTAATTTTATTTAAAATTGTATTATTTGCTGCTGTATTGTAACTTTATATGATGTCTTAATATTGGATAAGAGTAAGCCTACCATTTATTTCCTAACTCTCCCTAAAAAAGTTAAGTTAGCTATTTCTATTTATGTATACTTTAAAGTAATTTTGCACAGTTCACTCAACCTTCCTAGGAACAATAAATTTTTTCACTTATTTTCTTTGTATTATATTTTACGAAAGTTGTAGTAGTTTTTTTTCATATATATGTAGTGCATTTCTCATTACAGATATTTCTAATTAGTGTAGCTTGAGAGCTCTCTTTTAATTTTTCTCTTTGATTATTAATTAGTGAAGTCAGTCATTTTTTATATTCATAAGGTCATACATTTTTTTCTAGATTTGTATTAATTTTTTTCTTCCAACTTGCTAATGTACTTCTTTTCTGCTTCAGTTTTTCACTAAATTATATATTTTTTTCCAGAATAATTCTAAATAATAATGACTTACTTGTTTTAGACCTTAATTATTTGGAAATCATTCAGATTTCACCATTAAGTAGTAACTATTCATTGGAGACAGTTATTCCATGTCATGCTATGGAAGAATCTTTCTATTCTATGTAAAGTATTGAATTTTATTTCCTTTTAATCAAGTGAAAATTTTGAATTTTGTCAAGTCCCTGTATGGTTAAGACTATCTTGATCTTAGAACTTATTTGACTTGTTTATATGACATATTAATAGATTTCTTAATAGTGAACTCATTCCCTCATTCCCATGGATTCGTCTTACTGGAACACTTTCCCTCTTAATCAGACATAGTTTTTAACATTATGACATATGCTTTTGTACTTATTTTGAAGAGCCCTTATGTCATTTACTGCATTTACTTGCATCAAGTTACTCCACTTGTTGAGTTTTACATTTCCTGTAGTTAATAAGTCTAAATATAGCAAAGAATTGCATGTAGTAGAAAGGAACACTCTTCCCCAGCCAATTCTAACTCTTACTATGTACTTAAAACACTTCTGGGAATTTAGATTTGCAATATGTTTAATTTTGGTTGAAAGTAATTACTTAAATATTTACTATAAACTCAACGGTCCATTCTTTCAATTCTTCTAAATATTCAAGCCAGGGATCAATAGGTTCCTGAGAGTTCTTTTTTGCCCATCTAATCTTGATTAATACAATATATATTGTCTAATACCTCCAATCATTTGCTAGTTCTTAACATATATCCTTTAATTTACAAATGAACTACCAAAGACTGGTAAAACCTACAGTACCTCAGGCCCCACTGTATCAATTTGCTATCTAACATTTTGTCATCTCTTTATCCAATTTGATATATCTTTATCCATTTGAAACTGCTTACATGTAGCAAGCAGATTTGCCTAATAAAAACCACTATATTATTTCCGAGCAGTAATGTTATTATGTTTCTTAAATTATGTAATGTATAAAAGCCTTTTTAATGGCTCCCTTTGTGAGCTAATCATTTTGTTTTGAGTATATATCATTGCTTTGTTATTATTTTGCATTTTACTGCTAATTATAAAATATGAAAACTAATATTAAGTAACTAAATGGGTATATGTGGTTAAGTAATTATTTGTATACAAATTTTGTATTTCAAAGCTTATTCATTTTAACCTAACAAGAAGCTGTTAATTTATAGACACTAAGGGATTGGTACTGGTGATTAATGAAGGATTTGTGGATAGGCTGCTAAATAAAATACATAGCTCTCTAGAGTAAAAGTAATAAATTCAACTAGAATAAAAAGATTAAATGTAGTTAGAAATATATATATATATATATATATTTATTGATTAGAGTTTCTTTGAAGAGTAACTGAGGTTGGAAAGGAAATAGAAATTCAAATATATTTTCTTCTTTTTAAATGAACAAAAATCACATATTCTAATTAACTTTTTGACCAGTTTTACCTTTGTTTAAAAGAAAAAAAAAAAACTTTCCTTATTGTATTTTATTAACTTTCCTGGCTTAAGAAGTACCATGAATCTTTAATGATTTATCTCTTGTAATTCCTTGAGGACAGCATACTACATATCATTGATTATTATAATATACTTTTGTCAGCAAATGGGCTAACATGGATAATCCTCAAAATATACTTTAGAAAACCCTCATTTTTCTTTTTTTGCTGGTCGCCAACACTACCACTACCTTGAAAGCAGAATTATAGAATATTTTGTCATTTCATATTTTGCAACAATTCTTTTTGAAAACGTAAAATTATACAAATGCAAAATGGAATATAAAGACTGGGACTGCCCCTTATTCAGAGTCATATTTATAGATGTGTATGTCCCAAGTTGCTACTTGAAATGATGCCTTCTCCCTCCTTGTGCCCCATCTTTACTTGTCAGGTACTTATCCTTGAATGTCTGTCCAAATAGAAACTTTTTAGATCACCTACAAGTACATGATTCTGCATTGCTTTGAATTTGAATACTGCTTCTATGCTTCTTTTCTAGAAGAAATGCGTATCTTGTTTTGTGGAATAGTTTTTTGTATCCTTTAACTCTCTCTTATTAGTTGAAGTTTCTTAAAGGTATGTGTGCCTGACTTATCTTCAGGTCCTTTGAGTGAGTGACACATTTTCTTGCCCAGAAGTGCAATAAAAATATTATCTTTTATTTATAACAGCCTGTGTGCTATGAGAAGTGTGTTTCTAGACCTTATTTCATTTAAAATTTTAACTTTATGTAACAGACGGATAAATTCAGTATCGGTTAAGTGAATTGACTTACTTAGGTCATCCCAATAGCAAAGACTTTGCTTAAAACCACATCTTTTCATTTTGAAATTTTCTTTCTTACATTACTAATATCTTTTTATGCTGAGAACAAATAAAATAAGGCCAGTATAAATGTTAAAGATAGTGTTTTTGAATCATAAAACTTGATCATTTGGATCATACCTACTTTGGCTTATCAAGTATCCATAAGTAATTGGTCTAACTAAACTTTTTTCTTTTTTTACTTAATTCTTAAGGAATTCTTTGAAGATTGATTTTTTTTTTTAAATCTGTGTACAAGTGAGAATAATTTACCTCAGATAAAATAATTATATTTATCTCAATGTTGCATCTTAATGTCCTTTGGCATAAGCTTAAGTATGGTTGAAGAGCAAAATTTCCCAGGAAGGCTTGGTACATTTGGTGCAAGTGATTTTTCTTCCTTATTAACCTAAAAAACCATTTTAATGTTTTAAAGTGTAATTATGTCTAAGGAACATTGGATTTTGTTTTACTATAGTTGTTTTTACTATAAAAACAAATACAATTAGCTCATTTCACTTTGTAAACCATTTCATAAACTTAATATTTTTTCAATAAATATAAGGACTTGACTGCTTGGTTTTTAAAATATAGTACTTTTTTTTTTGAAACTTATAAGAGAATTTGGCAATTTCTAATAAAATCACATGTGTATTTACCCATTAACTCAGCAATGCCATTTATAGAAATCTATACCAAGATACACTGACAAAATTTTGAAAATACATACACACAAATATGTTCTTACAACACTGTTTATAGTATTAAAAGACTAGAAACAATGCAGATGTCTGTGAATAGGGTTTTAGGTAAATAAATTATGGTTTGTCCATATTGTAGTACTATGAAGTTGTAAAAAGAATTAGAAATATCTCTGTATATTGCTGTGGTATGATATACAGGATATTTTTGTTAAGTGATAAAACGATGGAGAAAAAAAGTGTTTAAGAAAGGATGGGGATACAAATATGAGTACAAAAGTGCTTATATTAAAAACATAAAAGAGTCTACGGCCATGTCACCCTGAACAAGGCCAATCCTGTATGATCTTGGAAGCTAAGCAGGGTTGGGCCTGGTTAGTACTTAGATGGGAGACCATCTAGGAAGACCAGATATTGTAGGTGTAAAAAATAAAAAATAAGCGATTGTAAGCTAACAAGGTCCTTGTAATCTGTGAGGTCAACCAAGGTTGCCTCACCTAAAAATTAAAAAAATATTTTTAAAAATTAAAAAAAAAAATGTACCATATTTTTTTAAATGATTGCTTTTAGGGATAGAGAACAAATGAGCTGAGGAACCAGGGAATATACCTTGCTTTGTATTTTTACTTTGGAATCATTTCAATATTTTATATAATAATATAAATACATATAAGTAACCAACTAAATACATTTTGTCCCTAAGAATATAAAGTCAAACTGAATCAAATTAGCTTGTACCCACTTCATGTTATAACCTCATGAGAAGTACTTTAAAACACTGTAATTTAACTGTACATACCAAGTGATACGTCATCTAAAGACAAAGAGAATGGCAAAAATAGTGTGTTTTAAGTAATATTGCTTGTGGTAGTGTTCGTATTACCGTTTTGAGATTATTTTTTTTTCTTGTCTGATAAGTGTAATGAAAAGTTGAAAAGTTATGTTGATGCTGTCGGTAACTGAGATTTTAAATGTATTTTATAATAAACACTGATATAATTTATAGCATCTTATGTATTTTATCTTAAAAATCTTAAGGAGGGGGGAGGCAAATGGACTTGAGACATATCCACCAATCAAAATTTTGAAGTTATGATAGATCTGGTTCATGTGATATTTTCTCTCTCTGTCTCTGTCTGTCTGTCTTATCTCTCTCTCTCTCAGTATGACATAATTTGTTGTATATATGACAAATTACACAATAAAAATGTTAATGAAAAAGTTTATCAAAGCTTATTTAGACACGTACTACTTTCTTTGTCCTGTTGGAACCCCAGACTATCAGCCTATTTGTAGACCATTGCATTTTTATAAAGTTAGAGAAATTATTTACTCAAGGATTAAAATCTGTGACTCATAGTTCAGCACTTTTCCAGGGGAATAGTTTTATAAAATTCTATTATAATTTAACAATTCTAAAGTATCTTGCCCATAGAATAACAATAGTAGAATAATTTCTTCCAAGTGAAGAGGGTCATATTTTTAAAAAGTGTATGTCTACCTTTTTCAAATTTAAAGTTCGTGAGAGCAGGGACTAAATGTATTCTGTTCACTTAAAAATTACAATCTCGTTGTATATTAGGTACTTGTTAAATATGTGTTAAATGAATGATAAATATCTGTACCTTTGTTACAGAATAACATATATAGCACTTTATATATTTTTAAAGTGTTTTTAGTTATTTCTCATTTTCCTCCCCAAAATTTACCATATGTAGAAAAGACAGGTATTATCTCTATTTAATGGAAGATAAATAGACAATGTACAGAAGGTAACATATTTGTAAAGACAAATCTTATACTTGAGAAAAGAATACAGTAAAAAACAAAAGAAAATATTTGGTCTTATGTAGTTGGCATTATCAATAACAAAATAGGAAATATGACCAGAAGATAAGATGAAAAGATCTATCCATATGGCTAAAATTAAAAATTAATTGTTTACATAAGTAATAAATATGTAAAACAAAAATTCAATAATAACATCTGGAATGGGCTGAATTTTTATCCTCCCAAAAATCATATGTTATACTTCTAATCCCTAATACCTCAGCAGGTGATTATTTAGAGATAGGATCTTTAAAAGTGGTAATTAAGTTAAAATGAGGTTATTAGGGTATGCCTTAATCCAGTATGATTGATGTCCTTATAAGAATAGGAAATTTGGACACAGACATGTACAGAGGGTAGACTATGTGAAAATATGAGAGAAGGCTGCCATCTACAAGCCAAGGAAAAGTCTCACTATAAACCAATCTTGCCAACACCTTGAATATGGACTTCTCCATAATTCTGAGAAGATAAATTTCTGTTGTTTGTCACCTATTCTTTAGTGCTTTATATAAACTAATAAACCATGTAAACCATTAGTTTACTGTCAGCCAGTAAACTAATATACCATGTTAAAGGTGGTTAAAAGTGGAATCAGCACCCCAAAAAATTGAATCAGGGATATAAGAACAAATTTTAGAAATTTTATTTAAGAATATATTTTTAAAAGGACATAATGATAGAGCAAAAAAAGAAAAATTTGTTTTTCTGTATCTTTTATATTTAAGACAAATTGAGATAAACTGCCATACCTGTTCTTATTTCCTCCTCCCCACCTCCCTAAAACATAAAATTATGGAAGAGAGGATCAATAAAGGAAATCTTCAGTGGTAAATTGTTAATCATAATGAAAATTAAAATACTAGAAAGTAATTGTCTTAGTGTCCTAAGACTGCAGTATCAAAGCATTATGAATTGGGCTGCTTTAAAAAAGCAGAAATTTATTATCTCACAATTTTGGAGGCCAGATATCTGAAATCAAAGTGTTGACAAGGCTATATTCCCTGTGAACATACTAGGGAAAAAACTGTTTGATGTTTCTTTTCTAACTTCTAGTAGCCCTAGGTCTTTCTTGGCTTACAAGTGCATCAGTCATCTGTCTTCATGTGTGACATTCTCCCTCTGTGACTTTTCTACATCTTCCCTCTGTGTGTGCCTGTCTCTATGTCCAATTTTCCCCTTTTTATTTGAATACCAGTCATATTGGAATAAAGCCCACTCTAATGACCTCATTTTAACTTGATTACTTCTGTAAGTACCCTGTTTTCAAATGTCACATTCACAGGTACTGGGGGTTAGGACTTTGACATACTTTTTGTGGGGATACATAATTCCACCCATAACATTAATGTACCAAAATGTTAACAGTGTTAATTTCTGAGTCATCATTGTCTTTTTCTTAAAACTTTTCTGTTTTTTTCCACAATGAGCGTATATTACTTTTATAATCTGAACAGGCGTAATTCAAAGAGTAAGATAAATGATTTTTTTAAAGTCTCATTTTTTAATTTTTCTCCACATTAGCTCTCAGTTTTTATGTTATATAATTCTGTTTGGATTAAAGTGTTTTCTGATTCAGCAAGAGTCCATTTGCATTAATGTAACATTCAGCAATCTGTCATCTGCATAATTATACATCTGTGATTATAGGTAGAATAGAAAAAACTCCCATCTCTGAATTAAAATAGTCTCTTAGCATTTGTTATTTGTAGAGAGCAGACTGGTATTATGAGTAAGAGGAGGACAATATGAATAAAGAAGTCAGTTAGCAATTGGTATTTGAGCAGTGTGAACACCATGTTATCTCCCAAGTCCTGAGTTCCAAGACCATGAAAGTTTTAAGTAAATAGGTGAAGCATCTTTGTTAGGCTTGTATACACAGAATGTCTTTCTATTTTGATTAAATGTTAAGTTCTTCATTGGTTTAGTGTGAGTTATTGGTCATTGCTTTTTGAAAGTCAAATATGGTCTTATAAGCTTTTTAATGAACTGACTTCTTTTTTTCTAGATTTGCCTTCAATGGATAACCCAGTGTTTTTGGAATTATTTAGATTGGCTAGAAATCTGCCACTATATTGCTACTTGTGTTTTCCTTGGTGCTGATTATCAAGTGTATATCTGTATAGCTATATTCAAACATCTACAGCAAGATATTCTTCAGCACACTCAGACTCAAGATCTGCAGGTTTTCTTAAAAGTAAGTGTCTTTTGGGGAAAATTATTATGAGTTAATAGCTAACTTTGATGAGGTACTTCATGTCAGATACTTTTCTAGACACTCATCCAATCCTAAAACAACCTTGAGAGGTAGGTACTATTATCATCCTCATTTTAGAGATAAGGAAACTGAGGCACCAAATTAATTTCCCAGAATTATATAGGTAGAGAATGATGGAGCTGGGATGTGAGGTTAAGCTGTGTGAATCCAAAACTTTGCTTTTAACCAGTATGCTGTGTCAACATACATATTTTTTTATATTTCTATATCTTACTTGATCAATTAATGTTCAAGTTACTGAGGTTTGATACTTTAAAAACATTTAATATAATTTTTTATGCCTTCATAGTCTATACTTTTCTAAACTTCTATTTTTATGAAAGGTTTTCTTGTAAGACTATTCTATCATAATACTCTTTTTAAAAAGTCACTACCATATAGAGGCTAATATATTAAAACAAAAAATAACTGCTTACTTTCTCACAATATTGTGACTTTTGAAGTTCTGGACTTTAGAAAATATGCAGTACATAATTATATCCCTATCTACAATTCTCGATAGAAATCCGACTCTATTTAAGTTAAAATCTTTCCTTGAATTTGAAGTATATTTCCCTCTCCCTGTTTTTCTCACCATCCCACAGGTTCACCTTTACATGCATACTCCAAAACCAATATTTGTCATTTGCTAGTCTTTCTCTAGGTCAATGACTAATTTCTATGTACATTAATTTTGTCTTGATTACTTAGCATTAGATATTTGTCTGAGCTGTTTTCCATTTGAAGATTTTCTATAAATAAATATCATTGATTGTTTCAGATTGCCAAACTATCAAACATTTTTATTTCATAAGTACTGAATTCAAAAGGTCTCAAACTTTCTACATATATCATTAGAATTATGCTCGTAGAAACTCTAATTCTTAATGAAAAAGTATACCAAACGATGGTTGTACATGTTAGAGGAAAATAGGCAGAAAAAGAAAAATATGATCTGTAATAGGTAATTCAGAGAACAGGGATGGTTAAGCATTTGGGAATTATGTCGAGGACAAAATGTGGGTTCCTCTTCTATAAGTGACATTTTCTTCAGTTACAGTGGTCAGTTATAGGGATTTTCAAGTCTGAAATTTTCCCAAATTCTTTTATTTGTATCCCCTAACCTTTAATTCTCTAACTTCTTATCCTACATTAGTTTCTCTTATAGTGTTTGTCACTAGCTGAAATTATTTTATATGTATATTTTTTGTCAATCTTCTCCAGTATAATGTGTAAGTTCCATTACACACGAACTTTGATTTTGTCTGTCTAGTTTACTAATGTATTTTATTTTATTTTTATTTTTCTAACATTTTTATTTTATTATGGTGACATTGGTTAATTAAATCCAGTAAGTTTCAGGTGTACAAATCAATATTAATGCATATATATATCGCTTTGTGTGTTCACCGCCCATAGTTAGATTTCTTTCTGTCACCGCATATTTGACCCCTTTTTCTCCATCTACCTCTCTCTTCTCCCCTGTATTTTAAATGCCTGGAACAGTACCTGGCACATAGTAGGTGCTCAATATATACTTAGACTAAACAAAGATTGTAAATAAATAGAAAGGGAAAGATGAATGGACTTATTAGTTTTATTCACATTGAATAACAAACATTACTAAATTCTTCAAATGATTGTCGCTAATCTTTCCACCAGAAGGGTGTCTTTATAGTTCATCATCTTTAAATCTGATTAATGGTGGCGATTATTGCAGTTTCATGTCTTTCTTTACTACTACAGGGAAGATTGTAAAAAGGTTTGCAAATATTGACCTCTTTAAATGTGTCCCAAACTGTGTTGTGCTCTGGGCGTAATGCTATCAATTTAAAACTAAAGAATTTTTCAATGAGATGGAAAGCATTATCTTTACTAACTGAATTATACTTTCATTACTAAAATTTTAATTGAATTAGTATAAATTCAGATTAAGTACATGCTGGCAAAGATAATGAGATGGTTCCAGAAGATCGAAAATATGCAATTCTTTTCCTGGTTTAAGTTTCATGTATTGACAGAAAGTGATAGGATAGAAGCATAACAAAAATCAACCCTGTTGTATTCATTTTGGTTTCACCTCACAATTTTAAATTGTCCTAGAATGAACCTTATTTCTTACTCCTGCTGATTGCAGTCATCTGAGGGGTTAGAAAAAATGCTCTTCTAATACCGTGACTACATTTTTTGTTTTATTTGCAGCAAGTAAGTTATCAAGTTCACTGATCTCTTTTTGGTGGACAGTTATTTTTCTTGAGATAAATGCTAGCATGGTTTAAGTATGCATTTACATACCCCTTTAACTACTCCATTAAGTCCTGTTATATATAATTTTTATATATAATTTCTTGTATATAAACATATATATACCATTCTTCACTTATTTACATATTAACTGATCATGAAATTTTGATTAATAAAGTTAATTTTATCTTCCCTCAGAAGATCCCCTAAGTCAGAAATAGATACATGATCTAAAAATCTCTCAGTCAACTATAGTTGTAGGAATTAAACCTTGGAAATTATGTTTTGTACTTTTTCATGCAAAATCTCAGCCTCGTACCAAGGAAAAAAAACTTATCAACAATTCTTCATGTATTAGTCATAGCCATAATAATGTTCTTATATAGATTATATGTTATTCTCTGACTCCGTATATTTAGTAATGATTGTTTCTGAGAAGAAAGGAGATAAAGTATAATAGGAGACTTTTACTTATATATATTTATATATATGTGGACTTTTTATTTTTTTAAATGGGATCATACTTTTATAATAAAACTACCTTCTTTAAAGGAGGATATTAATTCATTATATAAAAGGAGATAAACATCTATTATAAATAAGTTCAAATAATCAGGCCGAATTGAATTAGTTTCCAAAATACTGAAAAACCACAAACATATTATGTCCTCCACCATTATTGGTTATCCTGAAAAACTTCAGATAATGAGATGGTTCCAGAAGATCGAAAATATGCAATTCTTTTCCTGGTTTAAGTTTCATGTATTGACAGAAAGTGATAGGATAGAAGCATAACAAAAATCAACCCTGTTGTATTCATTTTGGTTTCACCTCACAATTTTAAAGCAGATAATTAAAAGTCTAGACTCATTGCCTACATTTGTAATAGCCCACTGAACAGTTCTTCATGATTGGTCAATACATTAAAATGAGTATTTAGAATTTCTTAGACCAGAAGATGGTGAACACTAATAGGCAGCCCAGGTTTACTAAAAAATAAAACAAACAAACAAAAACTTGTTTATTTTTCCCCTTTTTATTAAACCACTAAATATTAGATTAGATGAATGTCATAGGAATAAGTTGATACTGGTGAGATATTGGCTGAGTTTTTTATAATATTCTTGCAGGCACAACAAAAATGTGGGTTGGATAATAAAGCAGCTAAGTACATTTCCCCACTGTGGTGATTAATAGATTAGCACTGAGCTAGAAGGCAACTTCTGAAGGTATGCTGAAAAGCTTAGTCCTTAGACATGGGGTTCTGAACATTTTTATCTGTGACAGGTGATGGTTCAGAAAATCTGGAGGGACCAAACTTCCAGAGAGAAAAACATCATCCAAATAAATTTTCTTAAATATCTCAATTAAATCCTACATATTATGGCAAAATCAATTTATAATTATGAAGAAATCTGTTTAATTTCAGCCCAATGAGTATTATCAAGAGGAGTGTGTGTGTGTGTGTGTGTGTGTGTGTGTGTGTGTGTGTGTGTCCGTCTGTTGATTCAGAACATGTTGACAGGGTAAGAAATAGAGATTAGACTGAGAAAAACCAATTGAATATTAAGCTTTTAAAAGACAAAAGTGAACATAATATTGAAAATAATCCACTCTCTGTGGGAATAGATAAAACATCTTTAGTATTATGTCAGCTGTGGTTTGCAGGTGTTTTCTGCCTTGTTCTTATATCACTTGAGTTCACCCAAATTAAAATTCTGGCTGTCTCTCGCTAACTGTATAACTTAAGGATGTTGCTTAAACTCTCTACGCCTCAGTTTCCTCATCCATATAATTGGGTGTGAAATAATATCTATCACATAAGGTTGTAGAGGAATGAAATGAGATAATATCTGTAAAATACTTCGAGAACATTATCTAGTACATTGTAAGTTCTTAAATAAAAACTTAGTCATTTGAGTTTCTGCATTCCTGTGCCATCTCTCTCCCATCTTTCTTTTGTTATTTAAGAAAAGATGTATACAGGATATAGGAGAGGAAACAGGTTTTCCACTGAGTCCAGCTATACTCTATACTTTTGTTCCCATTTTTTTCTCCAGCCCCAGGATGTCTTAGTATATCATATTATAGTGATACCTGATGTTGATATAACCTTCAGATCTATGTCAAGAAAATTCTTTTATATCCTATCTGATCAAGACCTATTCCTTCATTTACCCAACCAAGATTGAATCACCTCTCTAGTCATCACATATGCCCATGTGCTTCTCAGCTGAGTTAAAATCTTTTTAAGAGCCACATATTCTCTCCTAAATATTTTAAGAATCTCATATTCTCTCTAGAACTACACACTCAATTTAAACTGTCTTGATCCTAAGAATCACTAGGGTGATTATTAAAATTATATAAATCTAGACTCTTCCTCAGATCTTTTAAAACAGAATTTTCATGAGAAAGGCCTGAGTTGTCCAATTGCAGTAATAACTCTCAAGTAGCTTGAAACTTTTAGAATATGTAAAAATGTTAACTTTGGAGATTAAATCCAGAATTCCAACGTCAGGGATTCAACAGTTTGGAGATATGATATCCAGGGATTTCTAATTTTACCAAGCACCTCAGGAAGAATATACTAGAAGAAACATTACTTGCAGGTTGTTTGTGTTTCTACCCTTTTGACCAGGAAAGAAGGTTCTTTTCCATATGATTAGTCAGACACGTACAAAAAAGCTCACATCTAGCAAGGGTAAAGAATAGAGTTGTGTTCACAAAACCCTTCTCATGTTGCTCATCATATAATTTGGTGCGTCTTGTGTGAGATTTGACATTAATGCAAATTCTTTATTAAGTAACTTCAGTGTATAATAAATTCTATACCTTTTGTGGTAAACTTTTATATGCTTTCTGGTGACTATTAATAAGAATCAACTCTTTGTTCCAATTTAACTCACTCAAAGTAACTTACTTTTCTCCTTCATACTTTCTTTTATAAAGAGCTATTACATCTTTTTAAAAATTACCTTTTAAATACATTAATAATTAAATATTTAGAGAAGAGCATATCAAAAAATACCTAAATTTGGTCCTAAAATCTTAAAACCATAAAACCATGGTATGTCATGTTAGCACACTTGATCTTTTTGTGCTTTGTATCTTTGCCACCCTGAGAGTCCTTGTTTCACTTCAAATTCCAAATTTATAGGGCTTTCGGTATCTCTAAAAACATATCTACTGGAAATTATTTTAGAAAAATTTAACTGATAAAAATAATGCTTGAAAGTATAGATGGATCTCATTTTCCATAACAGGGATATTCCTGAGAAGATGCAAGAAAGACAGTGATATCTAAATATCTTAACATTTTAGATGAATTGCTCCATTATTCCTTGGTAAGGGGTTGAAGAGCAGACACTGGAGTCAATAATCTTTGATGGGCTCATTCATACTTATATTGTAGATTTTCAGTGTGATCAAGAAAATCTAGCTCAAGCATTTCAGAGACCATCAGTTAATTAAAAATGTTATTATTATGACCGCTAGTAGCATCTTCACTGCTTATCGAATGTGAGGCACTGGGCAAAGGGATTTACAGGTATGCATTCTCTCATTGACTTGTTCAGCTATCTTGCAACAACTGTTTCCCAGATACTGTTATCACAAGACAGACTATATCTCTGTCTGGACCGACCTTGCAGTCTACTGATAAATAATTTGTGAATAATTATATAATATTAGGTATTGATAGATCTTATTATAAAGATGTCAAACATGGTATGAGAGTCAGAGAGTGAATCAGAAGTGCTATTTAGTTAGAGTCCAGCAAAGCCTACTCTGAGAGGGGCAGCAGAGACCTGAATGAAGCAAAGGAAAAAGCAATGAAAGACTTCTGGGTAAAGTCTAAATGGGAAGAAAGGCAAGTGAATGAGCTGAGAGGTAAGAATGAACTTGGCCCTCTTAGAAAACCTTTAGATGACCATTGTGGCCAGAACAAGTATGAGAGTAAGAATGGTAAGAGATGAGATAGGAGCCAGATCATATAAGGCTTTATAATCCATGATAAGGACTTCAGACAGCACAACCTTATGCTGTTACTGCCCACACTTTTCACATGAAAAATTGAGGCTTACAGAGTCAGTAAACTTTCCCAATTCAGAGGTCTGGTAACTAACATAGGGGACTTTAAACCACCACCCCGCCCCCTTCTTTTTTGTCCGAATCTAAACCCTATGCTCCTTCTAGTATGTCAAATTGTCTTTCAGTGACTAGTAATAGACATACCTTTAAAAACATATATGATCCTAAATTCAGTGGACCTTCTAATTAAATATTCTCAATAGTAATAGAAAACCAGTGGATACATATTTGAAACTACATTCTATATACAAGAAGAGAAGGAAGCTGTATATAACCCTATCATATAATATTGAATGTACATGCAACATTGTACTTTAGAATGATAATTTTTAATGCTTTTTGATGATTCAACATTTGAAACTCAGAATTAATGAAGTGAAGGCACACTGGTTGAAAGCCATTAGGAGTAAAAAGAAAATGCGATATAAAAATGAACTTCCTAACCAAGACATAAACTACTCAAGTAGTAACCCATTAAAGGTAAGCTTTTCTTGAACAAATAGTGTACTGTCTATATAAAATAGAATAGTGTTACCTCATATAATTATGCGTCTGCCTATTTAAAGAATAAGAGAATTCATACTTTTATACAGAGTCCAGTATACTTAGGTCTACAAATGACATTAAAACAGTCTTCTTAGGAAATGATCTGTAATAACTTGAATGATACGCTGGCAGTCTAAATGGTCAAAATTACAAAGAAAAGTTATTCACTAAAAGGCCAGTAGAGAACATTTAAGATAAAATGAAAAAATATTCTACTTTGAAGACAGAAAGTAGAATTCAGAGATTTTGAAATTTTATTCAAAACAAATTTCCTGCAAATTTTAAATAATGAACTATATCATTTAAAAAACATTACCTTTAAAGCGATTATTTAATTCTTCTCTTATAAGACTTAAAAACATTTGCCAGTTTTATGGGTGTCTCTTCAGTATAGTTATCAGGGTTGTTTTTTTTTTTTTTTTTTTTTTAAATTTTAAAACTTATGACCAAAATAGAACTATAATTTAAAAAAATGCATTATAAGGAAAAAATACATTTAAACCAAGTAAATGTTATGGCTCTCCACAGGTAGTTTTTATTTTTAAATTAAAGTGGAACAATAATTAAAATGTTGAAATAGATTTTGCTTATTTTTGCCCAGAAAAGAATGAGCTATTGTTCAGATGCTGTCATCTCTGATTGTAATTCACACTTAATGAACAATATACATTCTTTTAAAAATCATGAATATGTACTAAAACAATTTTTCCAGCCTTGAGTTTTTATTCTCTGGTTAGGATAATACATTACTATTAATTCCTCTCTGACTTAGGTATAGTTTTAGTGAAGAGGTGATCGATTCCAAATCACTCATTATTTGAATGAAGAGAATGGATAAATTTATAATAGTTCCATGACTTTTATAAAAGTAATTGTTTAAGATGAATTCTTGAACAACAAGATGGTCAATTCTATTTTTACCTGAAAGGACAAAGTGAAACATTTTTGACTGGAGAGAAATTTACAAAGACCCAGTGTTTCTACTATTCATAAGATGATCATCTTCCCTAAGATTTAGTTGCTTATATATTAAAACCGGAGACACAATATATATACTTCAGACGTTAATGTTTATAACCAAGAATCTTACATACAATAAAAGAATGAATTAGTTAATGAATGAAGAAATGAAACAATGGATGACACATCATAATTATTTTAAAATTAAGAGTAGAATTAGCTCTAGCCTTAATGAAATAATGTTATATATATAATTTAACATCATTTTGTTTCTTTAGCTATAATATCAACCATGTAGATCAGGAATAATTTTTTTAAAAGTCTCAACTACCATTCCACCCAAATTACCCAGATTTTAGGTGATACATGGCAAAATAAGTGTAACTTTCTCCTAAGTTATTTGCAAGCTGTAAACTATTAGTAACTTATAAGTAACCAGTGACATCTTTAAAAACATTCTTATTGAGAATCGTGCGATGTTTTCCTAGTTACTCTACATCGATGTTTTTCATCTATAAACTGATTATCTCTAATATAATATATGGTATATGATTATCTCTAATATAATATATTCTTTTGAATTGCTCTTTTATTAGTAACTTACCTTTAAACTGTAATCTCCAGATAGGCATGAATTGTCCAAAAATTTTTGTAACTCCCAAAACTCCTAACATAATACTTGTTACATTGGGTCAAGCATGATCTTCTGCAGATTTTTTTTTTTTTTTTGGTTACTTTGAAGGGTAGGTACTACATAGCTAGTATTTGGAGATGCTAAGATGAATAGTCATAAAATTCCCTAAAAGTCGCTAAGATTGTAAATGGATGTTCCTACTGTTTTTATTTTTGAGTGCCTCATTTGGAACATTAATCATTAAATTCCAAATTAGTATAGACATGCATAGTACCCACATTATGAATTGCAGGCTGTTAAAAGTTTTATGAACAATTGCTATAAACACATTTTCCTGCAAAGTTATAGTATCCTTTGATAGAAAAGCTTTAGGATCCTTACTAATTATAAATGTGAAAAATCGTTCTATAATTGAAACTTTATTATATCTAAAATATTAGGGAGATTTCATTATCTAAGAGTTTTAATTTTTGTTAGCTGTAAAACATTTTGGGTTTTGAAAACACACTTGTTTTATAGGGACATGCTTTCTTGCTATCATATACATACATAGCCTACTAAATAAAAAAATTACACATTTAGTAGCAATATAAAACCCCCATCCATAGCTGAAAAAATGATACACCAACTATTTAAATTTTATTAATTTAGAATTTTGTGTCTTTACCCAAGAGAATGAACTTCCCTTTATATTTTTTGACAGGAAGAAGCACTACATGGGTTTCGAGTGAGTGATTACTTTGAATACATGGAAATTTTGGAACAAAGCTACCGACCAGTGTTAATGAGAGACATGCGGAACATCAGAGTGCAGAGCACATAGATCATTAGAGGCACTGGATAATTTTATGTTTTATTTATTTTTAAAAGAAACAGTGGGACTTGATTGTTTTCTGTCTGTGTCCATAACAACATACGCTTTGTGAATACACATATTGTAAATCAATACTGAGAGATTTTTAATAATATTTCTAAGTAGGTACTAGCTCAATTTTTGACATGAAATGAATTCATTTTTACAAATTTGTTGTTTTATATGGTGGTTTTAGAATCCGATCTAGGTTACTTATGGTTCTTTATGTTTAAGACCTAGTTCCAACCTATATCTCTCCTCCTTCACCAAATGAGCAAAATATTTTTTTGCCAATGAGTTTGGAAAGAAGCAGCACTATAGAGACAAGGAAAAGCCAGTTTTCTTTTTTATGTCAGCACATACAAAGAAAATAAAACCACAACTGCTTATTTTCCACGTGGAGGAACAAATGATATTTATCATGGCAAGTTGTAGGAAAACTATTGTCCTCAGACATAATTGTTTTTCTAGGAATTGCTTTGATACTTATATCAATTTATATTTTTTCACATGAAATGTAGTCTCTACATGGTTCATTTAAAAGATAGATTGGTTATTTCATACTGATAAGCATTTGACTCTTTTGTTATGCATTTTCCTTGGTGATAGATTTGATTTGTACTCAACTAGAAAACATTAAGGAGAATAGATTTCTAAATTATTTTAAATGACTAACACTATGTTTTATTTAAATAGAAGTCTCTGCTTCAATGAGATTAGTACAATATGCAAGGGTCTGCTTTCTTATTACTGTCACATTTAATATATGAAAAGTAATACACACAAAAAATTATTTTTTAGTCATCAATTTTAGCAAGTTTTTAAATCAACCATTAAAAACATTCTAAAGCTTTCCCCTTTTCAACCAAAAATGGCTCATCCACAAACTCATTTTTCCTTTTAGTAAGATGAAACAACTAGTACAATACAGTTCTCAATTTTGTGATATTTAGGCTCTTGCAATATCAACCTTCCAAAATCAGGTTTTATGCTGTAAATGCTAACAATAGCTTTTCAGTAATGGTATTCCTAAAGGGCACTGAAAAAGTTGTAAAAAGAAAATTGAGCAACTTAATTTGACATATTGCTTATTCTACCTCTGGCTAATATGAGTTAAGTGAGTCCTAGGTGTCTTAAAACACCAAGCTTAGTCCACTTTCAAACTTAATTTTGAAAGCTCTTGTGCAGAACCTGTAATACATGTTCATGGATTCATTTGCCCCCATTTTGTTCCCGAGTTATTGTCATTGGTCCTAAGAAATTGCAGCTTTATTTCTTATTATTCGGGAATACAAATGGAGAAAAAACTGTAACTTAATTTTACAATATTCATTAGTGATTTTGATTAGAAACTGAAATAAGATCTAGATAATAGCAATTACATTTTGGAAAAATGACTTTAGCTGAAGCCAGAAGGCTTTTGTTTTCATTTGATAAATATCTTAAAATATCTTATGAACAGTGACATGATCAATGATATGAACAATGAGCAATTTATTTGGTGAAATAAAATGTAAAATATGGTAGTTTGTGAATTATTCTTGCCACCTATTTTTATTTTAAGAATACTCTTTGTAAGAGAAATGAATACAGCACTGTCTTGCCTCTCAGTTTTGTTTTTAATTAGTTAAAGTATAAATCCTTTGGACAAATTTATTTCTAATTTGTGAAGGAACCTAGTGCATTTTACAGGACTCATAATATACTATATTTTATGATACAATGTAAACAGAATGATGGAAAATTTAAGTGTGCATGTATAAATCTCTCAATATCTATTGTCAAATTTAGTCTTTTTAGTTAGGCTTCCTCATGATATATAGACATCCAAAGAATCTGTGAAGATAAAGTAAGTTTCAGAAATTCATATAAACTTTCTAACAGAATGCTACCTAAATTTATGATTATTAAATTATGATATGCTCTAATTTGATCTTCCAAATCCAAGATACTAAGGAGATTTCTTTGGTCATTCATAAACAAACATGTTTCGACGGTAACACATATAATGAAATACTTTTAATATTCAAGATAAGATAATTAAAATACAGCATCCCCACTCAGAGTCTACAGTATTCATAGGAAGGTGAATTTTAAAACTATGAAAATGGTTACAAAGATGACAAGTGAGAATTGACCTCTGGGCATGGTGACCTTGATAAGACCAGTTTGGGGTGGAGTAATGAGGGCAAAAGTTTGGTTGGAGCAGGTTTAAATGATGCTGAGAGGAAAGATTTTGAAACTGTTCTCTCTAGGAGTATCACTGCATAGGCATGGGATCAAAAGACTAGGAAAATATAATTGTGATTTAATGGTCATGAGATGAGTTAGCAAAGTTTGTTTTTTTCTAGACACATTTCACTGGGTATCTACCCAAATTGATTTGAATTAATTATATATTTTAGTCGATTCTATATTATGGCCTTCATTTGTTAATTAGATGTATTTTATTTGTTAGTGTTGCTTTTAGTTTTATGTTACACATCTTTAGTTATCCCAGTCTACTTTCAAGTAATATTACTCCACTTCATGTTTAGCATAGGAACTTTACCAATAAACTTCACTGTATCACTCTAATCCAAAGGCTTCTCCCCTTCCTCTCAAATTATAAGAGATTTCTTAACCACCTTTGACTATATATCTATATCTCTGTATCATCTATATCTATATCTATAAATATAGTCTTACATATAAGAAATTACTATTTTGAATTGCTTTTTTAATTTTTATTGTTATTTAATGCCAGCATTATTCAACAGATGTATTATTAGTGAACACTTTTCTTTGGGAATGTCATCTCCCCAAAATTAAGTAGAAGCTTCTTAAGGACAGAGGCCAAGTTGACTAATTCCTGTCTCCCATAAATTCTAACCTGGTGCTAGGCACAGAGCAGTTTGCTGAATAAATATCAAAGTTATTTTAAATTATCATGTTTATACAGAAGGAACAGAGTGTGAAACATTAGACCACATTTTCCCTTCAGTTCCCTTAATAGGTACAATAGAAGGAAATAAGTTATATTTTTGGTACAAATATGTTTTCTACTATTTACTATGGAATGTATTTTTAATAGAAATAATAGTTCACTAAATTCTATTTAGCAAAGGTGATTACAAAAATCCATATGTGTAAAGGTTTTCCTTCTGTGTGTTTGAGTGTGCATGTGTGCTTATGTATGTGTGTGATTGTTTTATTGCATATGGATATTATTTTGGCTAAAACATATATTCGGTAGGCTTATGTGACCAGGCCTGGGAATCTAACCATGATTTGGAAACTAGAATACACCTTTTTGAAATACATCACATGTGCAAATGTGTGCTTATATTTAGAAAAGCTGATAGATTAATTTCATGCTTGAATATGTATAGTCTCTCTTCCTGAAAACCATCAGGGAGACAGTCATATGTCCTAAATGATGTAGATCTGAAGGCAAAAGACTTGAACATCTGATGGTTTAAGATATCTCCTAGCACAATAATGCTGAATATTTCCAAATTTGCTCTTGCTAAAGCCAGCCTTACTATTCCTTTATTATATATGACTGTTTAGATGTGGGCTGACAAACTTCAGCCTGTTTTTGTAAATAAAGTTTTATTGGAACACAGTGCTCATTGGTCTATGTATTGTGTGAAACCTAAACCTAAAATATTTATTATTTAGCCCTTTAGAGGAAATGTTTGCTAACTCTAGTTTAGAGTACTAATTACACATATAAATCCAAATTCCTTTTAGATAGGATAAACTTTTTAGACACATAGAACACTAGAGGACATCTAATCCAAAAACCTTTATTTCACCAACGATGAAGCTATGACTCAGAAAGTAAAGAGGGGGTCCCAAGATTATATGGAGGGAAGATAAAATGCAGTACATAAATCGAGAACTCAGGAGGTAGAGTGCTTGAATTTAGAGCCCACTCTATCATTATCAAGTACTTTAACTCCTTTGTGCTTCAGTTTACTTGTGGGTAAAATGGGCATAACAATGGTATCTACCTCATAGGATTATTATGTAATACATGTGTTTATAACAACTCTATAGTTAGTATTCGATAAATTATAGCTATTACTATTTGCTCTTGTGTGGCTAGTTGGTGGTAGAATGACCTGGATCCTAGCTCTTTAGACTTTAAGTTCAGTCCTCTTTCAGCTGTATTATTTATTCATTTGGTCACTCAATATACCTTTATTAAATTCCTACCATGGATCAGGCACTGTGTTACCTCTGGTTCTAACCCTTTCCCTCATTCAGACTTTTCCAGGAGAAACAGATTATATTTTTTTTACTTATGTTTTCATTACTAGTTATAAAATGGCAGAAAAGAAATAAAAGTCCTGTTCAGTCCAACGTTCGACATATTTTTATAGTTCATCCAATTTTCCCACATTTTCCTCCTTTTTTAAAAGACTTATTTTTTTATACTCTAGATTTAGTGATGTAGACCAGATCAATGTATAATGGATTACCAGTGTATTTTTGAATTGTTTTATATTTTCCAGTGGTAAATAAGACGGTATTTCCTTTTATGTGACATAAAGTTTTACTAACATGTTCTTTGTAGCAAAATTGATATCTACTTTTTTTCAGCAGAATATTAAGAGAGAGTTATTACTTAAGTCAGTGCCAATGAATTTAGTTTTCTGATGAGTTTAAACAGGGTTGAGGCAGTTAGCCTCATATAAACCCTAAATTTTCAGCACTAGCAATATTTTAACTTTTAAAATCAGTTAATTTCTTTGGCACGTTTCCCACTCAATATTCTTCTATTGGCAGTAGGCCACCATGAAATGCTAAGTGCCATGGAAATAATTGGACTGTCGTGTTTGCTAATAGAGTGCATTTGAGACACATTGGGGGAGACAGTTATTAAAATGTTGGCTGTTAAAAGTTTACTAATCCAGGATTTAAGCATTGAATTGCTATTATCAGAATATGTGTCTGCTATTCTTTATTGAATAGAACATTTATATTTAGCCTTTTGCTAAGATTCTAAAGTTCATCTCTTATAGAGTGTCTCTAAAATATAATACTTCTTTTACAACATCAAATATAATTCACTAGTTTTTTCAGAAATCATCAGATAGATACCAAAATGAGTTTTTTTGGTCAAATGATCTCCATGTTGTCTCCATAACTACCTACATTTTTCTTTTAATGTTCCTCATAGCAAAACTTTCAAATTAATATTTAGCTACTATCATAAAATTATTTTGACTTAAAAAAAGTATTCATTGGAATGGATGATGGGTACAGCAGAGACTGGCGACGTTCATCAGTCAATTTCCTTTTTCTGGACTAAGTATATTTTAGGGCATTTAATCAACTTAACCAATGTTAAGTGAGCAGGCCAAAGCATAAATAGCAGGTGTGCTTTTCTACGAGCTTTCTTTTCTTTTTTCTGGTGCCCCTGGAGCCTCAATGCTTGAATTTGTGAAGAGCAAAATCTACTTCCTACCAACCCGTGTTGACCTGAGGAAGAAATCAATCTTGTGTTACTATAACTGAAATCATATGGTTGTTTATTGTTGTATCTGGCATTAGTCTGTCAGCTTTGAATTTCCCCATTCCTGCACCCTTTTCTGAATAATTTTTAATGTGCCTAGATGGGCATGTTCTTGAGTTCATAGTGTTTTTAGCACATATAACATAATTCTACTTTCTTCATTTTGACATTTAGAGTCATATGTACGCTGAAAAATATTCCCAAATTATTGTATACAATGAATATAAAACTACTGCCTGGAAAATTAACAGGAATCAGAAAAGCCACTTGAGTGTGTAAATGGAAGGGTATTTCAGTTGGGCTAAGGATGGCAGGAAGACCACACCAACATACACACACACAGGTAAGATGAGATTAGATTAAGTTCCTGATTTATGAAACCAAGGATGTAAAAATTCATAGGAGCGAGAAGGCCATACTGAACAGGAGCAGATGCAGTATATTTAGCACACTTTGTTCTCTGGACCCCTTAGTCAGTAATAAGGGACACTTATCTGCTGGTGAATCTGCAAAGTGTCTAAGTTTCAAAAAAGCTCCTTTTGTTAACTTTTTTTTTTTTTTTTTTTTTGTAATGTTTGGAGCTTATAACATTCTGAAAGAGCTTGCTCAAACTATTCATGTCCCTCTGGTTAAAGAACTGTTTACAAACTTTAGTCCTGCTGGTCCTTGACCCAAACTTCACATTGAAGCTATATCTGCGTTCTGGGAAAGTAAGCTGAATCAGGGCTCAGGCATACTTTGAGTAGTGTCTTAGCCTTGGCCTCACCAGGATGTAAAAAAGCCCAGTCCTCTACCTAAAGAGTTAAATGCAAACAAATGAAAACAAAAAACAGGAAGTGACAAGTTTAGCTGAGTACAGAGAATATGCCTAATGTCATTACTGAGAAGAGAGAATAACTCCAAGGAAAATTATCAAAAAATACTCTGAGCTTTTGTATAATGATTTATCATTTTCAAAGTACCTGTATGCACATTTCATCTTTACAACAACTCTACCACTTAAGTATAATCTATTTTAATACTCACATGTATATATATATTGCCAATATTTCTCATCCACTAAAATAGCTTTATAGTTGGACAAAAATTGTGATTATATTATATAGATCACTTTAAATCCCTTATTTATGTTTATTATTAGCACAATATAAGCAGTGATTGATATCTAAACTCATAAACATGCTGTACATGAAAATTATACTTGTCTATCTTCCATATTATAGGATCACTTGACAATGAAATAAATTTCAAACTGATAACAAGTATATGAGAGTCCACTCTGCTAAGACATCAAGTATAAGAATTATTCTCTACCTTCAAGGAAATTACAATATGACTCAAGTCATTAAACCTGCACAATAGAAAAGAGAAAAGTACAAGTTTATATTTTGTAAATCCTGGGAAATATCAAGAGCCTTTGGTGATAGGAAGATTCAGAGGAAGGAGAAAATATCTTGAGCTTAGTGATCAAGAGAGGAACAGGATTTGTATCCCAAAGAGATAGGAATTGAGCAAAGCATCTGGAAGCACCCAGGATGGAGCAACAGAACGCATTCTGAAAACAGCCTGAGCAGAGTGAGAAGACAAGGAGCAATGAAAGAGTTGAAGGAAGCCCTCTGGCTAGAGTGGAGGTTTTGTTTTCGGGAAAACCTGGAAGATGAGCTTGACTGGCCAAATAATTCAGACTTTCTCCTGTGGGTTGTAATATTAAAGATTTTTCAGCAGAAAAGTAACAATGTAGCAATCTTGAAACTTAAATATCTTAGTAACAAATTTTAGAGTCTAATTTTATTTAAAATTCTCTTTAAAGGCTTCTCTTTAAATTACTAGATTTGCAGTCACTTTATTTAAATAATTTTATTAAATATACATTGATCTATTATGAATGAAATGCTATGCTCAGAACAATTTAAGACCATATATCATATACCTTAGAGTATTTATCAATAGTATGCATCTCTAGATCTGTGATTTATGTTAATAAAGAACATTCATCAAAATTACTTCATGTGGGATATTTTTTATGTCTCCTTAAATGGTATTTGAAATGCAGTTCTATGAGATGTGAAGACGAAGAGGTTTATATCCAGAATAAAAGGACACCTAAAACATTCAGCGACTTTTAGACAAGAATCTATTCAAGATAGTTAGAATGAACACTGCTTAATTTTTCTAATGAAATAATTATTTCAAGCTGTGTTGCTTAAGGAATATGAAATAATTAAGTTTATGAGACTTTAATGAGAGCAAAGCTAAAATAAAACACTGTACAGAATCATCTTGACTGTATAAAACAGCCATAGAGAGTAGATGAAAAGGTGTAACCTTGAAAGGCTGCCATCCACACTATTTTTACTTTGTGAGAGGGTCTTGACAATAGGGTTAATGCTGTGTTAAAATGCTTATGCCTGTAGCATTGGTCCTGGATGAAGCTGTTGCTTAGGAAATTTGTTATCAGTACCTCTTCTCCATCCCCTGCCTACCTATTTATTTGCTATTAATTTTCCTTAGGGAACCAACTGCTTTGACCTTTTCTGTTCTCCTTCCAAGAAACCCCTGTTCTATATTTCACCGTCTAGAGCTTTACCTAAAATAATTCTCTTCACATTTAATCATATTACATAGTGCAGTGAAGAACATTAGGACAGAATGTTGATTAGCATGGTACCATGAGCAACTAACATTGTCATATCAGTACCTGAATGTTTGTGGGCCTCATTTTTTCCAATATAAAACAAGGGTACTGACCAACATGACTTCTTGGAATCATGCTAGTCTAAATTACGCTTCTAATATTCTGTGTCAAGTTACTGAAGCTTAATTTACCTTTAGGCACAAAAGGCTGATCAAAGTTTCAGTTGATCCCCTTTCTAGATTTCCACTGGCATTTTCAAAACAAACTTATTAAATGAGATGAAGAGCAAGGGCTGTGGGCATACTAGGTACTAAATATGTGTTTCCTGTTAAAAGAACTCTTGGTGAGAGTTTTAAGTAATGTGGAATACTGACGGAGATGATGTATTTATTATGTAGTCAGTGGAAACTTAACACACATATGCACTTTAAAACATTATTTTAAGAATTTAAGAGAATGTGCTAGTCCTGAGCTACTCTTTTTCTGTAGATATATCAGTGAAACAAGTCTGAACTCCTTTTGAATTTGATTTATAATCATAATTAACCAGTACTTAATGGGTATTGGACACTTCAAAGATGATACCCATCTTTGAAGTATTCTTCAAGAAAGACTGTCTTAAAACAGTTTGGCTTTGCATGTAATATGTATAGAAAATAGTGAAAATCTGCTGCCTGTTGGAATCCTTTATATTGAGAATCCACTATGACTACGATATTACTACGTAGGTTCATCTTATTCTCATTCTCTTTAATTTCAATTTAAACAAAATCCCTAATTAACAGTTAAACTATTTTTTTTTTCTAGAATAGAGATAGAGAGGGGAGCTAATTCTTGAATGCTACAAGGCAAGATCTGAAAACATTATAGTAACTTTGGTAGTAAATTTAGTTTTAAAGATATTAAGTAAGAAGATAGTAGGAAAGGCCATCTGTTTGGGTTTCTCTTCGCCCTTTTTTTTTTTTAATTTGATGGCAAAATTGCTAATGCACATAAGGTTGGCAAATTAAAAGTAAATATAGTGCTTGGATACATAAAATTTATATTGAACATTGTTTAATGGAAAGCAATATTAATTATCAGTGATAATCCATCCTTTCAAAATATTGAACATTGGAAAATTATAAAGATAGCAACTTGAAATTTTGTGCTTTAAAAGAAGGGAAACCTCTAGAATGATAATTTTATGTATAGTTGGCAGAGAAGCAAAGTGTCAGAAAATAATCTAGCAACATTTATTAAATTAAAAATACTTACACCTTTAGCCCCAGCAATCCCTCTCCTAGGAGTTGATTCCTACAGAAATAAAAGCACCCATATGAAAGACATTGGTACAAGGATATTTATGATGGCATCTTTCCTAATGAGAAACTGTAAACTAAGCAGATGCCCGTTAACAGAGGACTAACTAATCACAATATGTCCAGAGCTCTATGAGCTAACCTGAAGGATTTTCATGAAGTATTTGTGAATGCAAAAACCACTGCACAAAAATGTGTGCATGAACCTATTTTTTGTTAAAACCTATATGTGGAAACGTGTATGAGTAAATTGTTATATGAGCATAAAAAGAAATAGGGAAAATCACAGATTGTTACCATGAATGTAATACAGGGAAAATTAAAAAAAAAAGAAAAAAGAAAAAACGCCTCTAGCAGTGCAGTTGAAAAAAATAGTCAAGCAGCACAAAACTCACAGCACCAACTCTTATTTTGTGGCTCAATTTTCTCTATCACAGAAATCCTTGCAACAATTTTAAGCTGTGAAAGTTCCTGTTTTGACTGACCAATGTTAAACCACCGAGAATTATCATAAGATCATCTTAGCTTGAAAAACCTAAACCTCTGGAACATGGTGAAAAAATTAGATAAGTGAGGCAAAGGCCATGAGGGATTGGATGTCCAAATAACATGGTACAACTAAAAAGAAAGGGGACTGATATCGTGTGAATAAGCCAGTCTAATAACTTCACATTCATAATGCTTCATAGTCATAATATTAATAATTACTTTCCAAGAGTAAAATAAAATAATTGGAAAAGTAAAATAGTTGTAGTGTTTAACAAAATGGTAAAGTTAGCATGCTACTCAAATGGAAAATTTCTGAACACCTTGAGTAGATAATGGTAATAATGATGAGTTTACTTTCGAGGACCATTCATTTTAGGAAATCTGGGTCATTTAGCAGTCCAGTGGAATTATTTGTCCATAAAGATTCTCTAGACAGTTTGAGGAGACAATGAGGAAAAGTTAAAATTGATGATCATGTGTGCAAATATCAGGGTTAAGGGTCTTGAGTAATAAAAATTAGCCAAGGCTAGGGCAGAGTACTCTACAAAACTCCAGGCTCAGGAGACTCTCAAAGATCTGTGTCTTCTCAGGCCACAGAGTAATTGTTACTAAGTCTAAACATGGGAGGAAGGGATGTGTCATACAAATAACTCAGTCTGCTCCTTGAGGAATGTGACATGACTTCCTAAAAGGATATAGCTATTTTGAGTGTACCTAAGATTCAACTCTTAGAAATCCAATTATCTAAGGTAACTGAAATCAGTGTCACACAGAAATTTCTTGTTGGGGCAGAAGGACCTATATAGCTCCCAGCGAGTAAGGTAGAGAGGGATGGGAGCGTCTACAACTGAATAATTAGGAGAACCTGGAGAGGAGTCACTAATGCCTGAGGCTGGGAAGGGAGTAAAAAGTTAGGAACAATAGTGAGTTGATGTTGAGAGTTGAGATTATATGAACCCTTGGAAAAGTTGTTGATTTTCTCCTGATTTTTCCAGTTTTGTTTGAGGAGTGGATGAAGTTGAAATTTCTCTAACTGTGGATCTGGAGCTGAGTGCTTCCAGGATTGCAGTTTAGGCCACTGATTTTCCTCATGGCTGTTGTATAAGAGAAGTAATCTTTCTGCATTTATTTATTAATTTTTCAACAAATGTGTATTAAGCTCATCCACTGGCAGATTTTTCTTTGCGCATATTGTGAACCAAGCATGTAGAATGACTATGCATTTGCCTTCTGGTCCCCAAACCAGGAGCCCTAGCTCTTCCTAAGTATAATGTTCCATGTATTTAAAAAGTACTTGACTTTTATTTCTACCCCAGTTCCCTAACCTGCTCTCCATACCTGATGACTATGCCAGGAATAGCTTTTGCATTGGATACATCTTTCTCTGTGTCTATTCAAGATTTATATAAACATGGATTGTCTTAGTCCTTTCTTTCTATCTGCAGAAATCATCATAGTCTTTGATTTTTTGATATCCCCAACTCCAATCCACAAAGCTGTTATGGATTAATTTTTTTTTTTTTTTTTTTTACCCATGTGCTATTATTTTGATGAGATTTTGGAAGAAGGTATGATAAATGTGAAAGGAAGATACAGTAGTACCAAAACAGTAAAAACAGTTACAAAGAGTACTTTAATAATTTACCCAAACCTTAATAGTGAGTCTTTATTTCAGAACTTTTATCACTGAATTTGTTTTTTAATCAAATTATCTGTCTACAAGTGAAAATGTTACTGCTAATGCTATACTTTTAATAGCATATGAAATATTTTAAATATATTTTAATATCTAAATTTATGTAGTTATCTTGAACATCTATTTTGACAGGATTGTCTTTGACAGTTATATAAATACCTGCAGTCATACCAGACAGATTCATATTTGTACAATTAACTGAAAGAAATACATTTTTTTTCAATAAAGATTCATCAACAAACAGAATTTAAAAGGAAAGCAAAAAAATAAGGTGAAAATTTTAGAACTTGAGCCTGGAAAAAAAATGGAAACTCTGTTAGGGCCCAGCGGGGAACATAGTCAAAAGCTTCGTACGTAGTCAATCACAAACTGAACCCTATCTATAACTGCACTTGTAAAATCGCATGTCTATTTCTTTTGGCTATTTAGTTCGGTTTCATTATACTCACCATAGGTGTTTGAAGAAAGAACATGAAAGCCCAAACTAATGAGTTTTTGTAGAGTTGTTAATCTGAACAATGGCCACAAGCTATTGCTATGTTGTTTTCTTTAGTGACACAGACCACGTTTCCTCTGGGCAGTCACTGCTTGAAATAATTACATTAATGATGCAGACTCTTGAATTTAATAGAACTAGGTTTATGTTGTCATCCATCACCATGCAAACATCTTCTATCTTCTCTATTACTAAAAGTTTCCTTAAATGTTTTAAGTTATTTTACTGACCCAGCAATTCATTTTAACTATGAGAAACCATGAAGCAAAAATTCCACCTCTCTGAGTTTTATGTATTTTATGGTAATTATATTAGTCTGATTTCTTAGTTTGGAGGGGAAGATACTTGAAAACAGTAGATACTAATAAACTTCACACAACCACATCATCTTTGTCATGTGTCATATGATCTTTTAACACAATAAAGTTTTACTACTTAATAAAGGTCTTTTTTTGCATAAAGATTTTTTTAGTCTGCTTGAAAGGGAGACCTTTACATAAGTTTGTTATATAACTTTGTTCAAGATTTGACTGCCATCCTTTTCTATTGCTTAAATGTGAGTAAGGTGGGTTTTCCTGAACTCAGGGATGTGTGGGTCAGGAGAAGCTCCTAGCTTCATGGCTCTAGGGCTCCCTCTTCTGGGGTTATTCTGAAGTGTTCAAAAATACGACAGGAGGTGTGTCTCCTGTAACTCTCCTTCTCCATTTTTATCTGTGCTCTCCCTTTTCTTAGCTACTTTGTCCCTGTCTTGCTCAGTTTAGATTCTCTTAATACATTTTCCTCTTTGTAGAGCTTTGTCCTGGAATAGAGTTTTGGTTGGCCAGTTTCAAAAGTTCCTACAACCCGTATCACCCCAGGCACCACTTGAATTTTGTGTCCCCCGTGCTCTTCTTGCACACCAACTCTGTTGTAGATTTCTCTGCTCTTTTCAGACTGGCCTGCTGAGCTTTCTATGTTAAGTAGGAACTCTGCCTTAGAAATGAATACCCACTGACAATTCAATTTCTGGGATTCAAGGCCCACTCTCATGATCTTCCACTGAGCACTCACTTCTTCTGTTTGGCAAAGTGGCCACTGTTCTGCTCCTGGTACAGACTTGTGAAGGTAAAAAATGGCAGCATTCTCAAACCAGATCATTAGCTCTGTGCTATTTTATGAGCATCTGGGCTGTTCTTTCCAGCACACTCAGTGACCCAAGCTTTTATAGGAAAAAGATACCCCAAAATACTGTAAACTTTTATTGCACTTATTTGCTCTAGATATGCTATGAATATTTAAACAAACTTAAGTTTTGATTGGAACAACAAGAAAATTCTAATGCAGTTTTGCACTGAGAATGTTATATATGCTTCATTCGCTTTTCTATTCAGAATGCATTCAGACTCCTTTCATCTGGTATTCTACCCATTAGTAATAATAGTAGCAATAAAAGGTTAATTCCTCCTGAGAATGGAAATTATATGTGAGAAAAAGACTGTATAGTTAGTAGTAATCCTTTTAAAGAACAAAGGCCAAGATCAGTTCTTTATTATTATTTTTTTTGCTTAATATCACTTGCATTTTTTTATATTGTTTTAGTTGAGCACTTCTGGGGTATTTTTTATTTTTTTAAGGTTAAGTTTTGGTATCTCATTGTAGTATCCACCGTCTTGCACTGTACCCAGTGTCTAAACATATTGTTGAGTTTAAATACATGTTTAATAAATACTTAAGAGAATGTTTAGCTATGCCATGCCTATAATACTTAGACTTTAAAAAGGGTTTATAAAGAGAAAAACTTTTATATATACTTCATATAATAGTTTGCCTAATAATAATAATAAAATAATGAAACTTTCATTTGAATTCTTAAAAGTATCACAGAGAAGTAGCAAGTGAATGTGTGGTCTTGATTGAATCTTATTTTGAACAAAACAGTTGTGAAAGGCATTATTATAATAATTTGATAGATTTGATTAAGGACTAGGTACTAGATAATATTAGGAGCTTACTGATAATTGTTTTAATTGTTATAAACGTTTTCATTTTATGTAAGAAAATATCCTTACATTTTAGAAGCGCATGATGAAATATTTAGGGGTGAAATGTCATGATATATATAATTTACTTTAGTAAAGAATACATGAATTAAATATGGCAAAGTGTTAATAATTATTAAATCTAAGTTATGGCTATATGTCTCTTTCTTAAATTCCTGTCTACTTCTCTGCATGTTTGAAATTTTTTCAATGAAAATTACAAAGACAAGAAAAGACAGAAGGAAAGGGAAGAAGAAAGGGAAAACATGAGCATTGTGTAATAGAAAAAGCAAAGCAAAGAAACCAATATAGGTGTCATAGCTTCTCCTATAAATGCAGTTATGGGTAAGCTGTGTAATTGCTCTAAATTTAGTTTTCTCATTTTTAAAACAGGGATAATCTTTAATGAAATATTACTACATATTCACTTGATGGTTAAAATTTAAAAAGACTGACAGTATGAAGTATTGGCAAGCATCTGGAGGAAGTGAAACATATGTTGCTCTGGTGGAATATAAAATTATATAACCACCTTGAAAAACTGTTCAGCATCTTCTATGCATATGTGCAACCTATGGCTAAGTAATTCTGCTACCAGTTACAATAAAACACACACACACACACACACACACACACACGCGCACACACACACACACAATGTTTGCAGTTTTTTAATAACAAAACAAACAACAATGTCAACAGGAGAATAGATAAATATTGGTATATTCATACAATAGAATCTATGCAGCAATAAAAAATAGCCAACTCTGGTACATGCTACAACATGGATGAAACTTATTGATGTTATATCAACAGATAGTAGTCAGACACAAAGATATATTTATTCTATGATTCTGTTTGTACAAAATATAAGAACAGGCAAAACTGTTCAATGATATATAATCAATGATAATAGATAAAGAGTAGTGGAAAGCTATGACATTCTAGAAATGTTTTATATCTTGATATTGGTGTGGTTTACTTAGGCCTATCTATATGTAAAAAAAAAAAAAAAAATGCTGTTCACTTAAAAGTTCCTATGCCCTTTTCCTGAATCTCTGCTATCCTTCAATTAATAGAATAACTAAATAAAATAGGAATATCCAAATTCCAGGAGGAAGGAGCAAATAAGATAATGTGAAGTTGCTTTATAATTTATAAAACACTATACAAATTTCATATATTATCATTTTCTAAGCTAAACACTAACATTTTTGCTAAAAGCAAGAGTCTAATTTTTAAAGTTTGGATCATTATCTGTACTAAGTTTGACACACATTTTTACTGAATCCAATCCATTTTGGACAAAGCCTTGCCAATCCTTATCCTTAAGTTATCATTTTCACTGTTCCATTGATAGTGGGAAAATTGTATATTTCTATTTATTTGCCATTGTCAAACATGCATGCAACAGTTAGTTACATATCTAATATATTCCAAATACTTTGTTAGGCACTAGTGATACAAATTTAAATAAGACATTATATTTCTCTTTATATCTTTGCATGTTAGTCAAAAACTCAGTTGTAATATAATTACTTGAGTACCACTAGATCCTATATTTTTTAAATGAAAGAAGACAAAATGATTATTAAACATTAATTGCAAAACACATTTACCAAACATAATTCTCGTTTACATATAAACTAAAGAACTAAATACATTTACTTTCATTTTGTTCCTACTAATCTTCTAGAAAGTAGAAATACTTTAGGTTGAATATGTTTTTTAAATAGGTTAAAATTCTGAATTTTCAATTATTTAAAAATATATTAAACCTGATAATTATATTAAAGTACTTTTGAAACTGGTGATTTTTTTACAATATTAAAAACTTCCTTAGAAATGTATAAGTTGTATCTGATTTTATAAGATAATTATTTAAAATGTCTTGCTCTATACTGTGTATTTTATTTAATCTTCCATTTACTCAGTAGTAACCACCCAGTGAATAAATATTTTTTTTATACCTTTAATATTCTCAGACATATTAGCTTGCTTCCTAAGGTTTGAAGCTTGACATTTAAATAGGAAACTTTAGTGCTCAGACTTTCAGCTGTTACTCATTGAAAATACTTGAATATAAGTACTCAGCTCCCATGATTCCCACCTTTCAAAGCACTAAGTACAAATTGGTTTTTCAAGAAGTGTGCAAATGATGCACAATATGCTGAGCAGCATGTGATCGTTTGAATGAAACATTTGAAAACAGTGAAATTACTCTGAAACCTCTAGAAACCTTCTTATAATTTAGGCACAGAGAACTCTCATTCTGAAAGGTAATTTTTTTAAGCACCCCGTTTTTCTGTTCTTATCTCTCAAGGTTTCATTCCATAAAAAAAATGGTAGTTGACATTAAAAACATGCCAGAAAGCACTCATTCAACTTATGAAAAATTCAGCATAAGTTTTAAGCAAACATAGAAAAATCATTTATTAGGAAAAAATGCATAGTCTGATAAATGACCATGATTATCAGATAAATTATTCATTTCTCTTCACAAAGCAATCACCTAGTGAAGACTCACTTGTTATTCACTGGTTGCCAGGGAATAGGGGGTGAGGAGTGAGGATATGGTATGAACAGCATTGCCATGTAAGTTGCAGGGAAAAGCTAGGGTGCCCCAACGCTGAATGCTGTAAGAAATCCAGTTGAAGCCAGCATAAACCTGGGGCCACAAACTCGCAAAGGAACCACTATCAAATTAGCGTGTCAATGCTGTAGAGATGGACCGAACCCATGTGGAGTCTTCAGAGCCCAGAAAATATTTCCTTCCAGAAGCTAAAATCTAGCTGCATTAGAAATATAAAAGAAAAAAAAAAAATCAAGATGATTCTATTTTCAAAATTCTCAAGAACAAAAATAATGATAAGCCTGAAGCAGCGCTGAGTAGGTTGCATGTTAAAATATGTCAGAGACTAAAAGTTGAAATGATCATTATTCCATCTATCAGATTGTACTATATTTTGAACTCTGTAAATATTAGAAAACCCTAAATGCTACATATGAACAGATGATGCAGCATAGAACTTACTAAGCAATATATTGATTTCAGTGCATGCTTTGTGGAAATTTAAAAATTATAATTCTGTCATGTATGATTGTTTAAGAAAAATTATTTTATTTTTGATCCAATTGCACATCTTTTTTGTTCAGACCAATCAGTCAATATTTATGGCCTGTGTTGTCCAGTTGAAGTTGGTTTTGAGCACTAGTTGTAGTCAGTTTTCCCCTCCCAAGCCTGCAAATAGTCATGGAGGGTATAATAAGATAGTTGTAACTTACCTTATCACAGGGATTTTGCTTTCTGGCCAAGAAAATCATGTCTTCACAGTTCATCATCCATGAGGCAATTCTGTTTTCTCTTAGGGTTTGTCTCTACCACAGAATTGTTATGTGTCTGGTAGGTAGGACACAGTAGTATGTTAGTTTATTCTGCAATGCAGCACTCAGCTCTTAGCTCACATTTGGAATCAGGTCATATTCAGAAATGAATATTCATTCCTCACACATAATCCACACTCCAATAGGTTCCACTGCTGCAGAGGTCTAATAAGAGATCCAGTAGGAAGTCTTTATAAAAAGTAAATTTGGAAATATAGTCCCATCTCAATAAAAATAACTTTGGGGGAAACTATGGAATATAACTGCTCAAGTTACACATAAGATTTAATGCAACCACTACTAAGTAATATTCGGTCTAAAGGAAATTAAATTTCAGTTTGATCCCCCTCCCCTCATAAAACCCTATAGACCAGGGGTTCCCAACAATTTTTGCACTAGATGTTAGTGCTCCTATGAGGCGGTGATACTAGTGCTGAGAAGCTGCTGCAAATAGAGATGAAGCTTAGCTCGCTAACCTGCCATTCACCTCATGCTGTGCGGCCTGGTTTCTAACAGGCCATGGACTGGTACTGGTCTTTGGACCGGTGTGTTGAGGACCCCTGCTATAGTCTGTCAAACTGGCAAGTTCAAATCTGCCCTAAAATTATGGAATCAGAGGAGGAGAAGATACGGGCATTAAGTGTTGGCCTGCTCTATCTTCCCATCTTGGTATTTGATTACAGTAAAAAGGCCAGGTGAAAATTAGGTTTTGAGTACATTCACTAAAGAATTCATTTATTATAAATGAGTGCTTACAGTTCTAAGGACAAAAAAATCTTGATTTTGGACTTCTTTTTCTACTTTCACTTCCCTTTTGCACTCTCTTTTGAATTCTTTGGTACACAATTAATGGCCTTTTTCTCCTTAACGATTATTTTGCATGTGGTTGGCCTTTAAAATGTCTTAAACTCTTTTAAAATGACATGTGAGGTGCATTTATTTATATTTTGTATTTAAAAATGTCCAAAACTAGATGCGAATTAACATTTAAGAATTGAACAGTGACTGCAGGGAAACCTATGGAGTAACACTGAAGTCAGCAGAGAAAGAGCTGTTGGAGACTGGAAAGCAATAGCAGCACTGAATAATTATTAGGGAATAAAGAGTAAGAACAAAATTTTGAGAATGAGTGGTCTAAAGCACAGGTAAAGAATCAAAACAGCCTTTTGCATACTGGCGATACTGGCTAACTCAGTGATTCAGAGGCTCTCTCCATTTTGGCAGATCTCATTTCATTACTTGATCTGTTCTACTTTTTCTCTTTGGAAAGTTTCTATCTCTGGATTGCCTCAGAGATTCTACTAGATGGCATTAGTTTTTATATTATTAAAATAGTCCAATTTTTTAACTCCTTTTTCTTTCCTCTCTTCCTTTTGCAGTAATTGTGGCTTAGAAAAAGGCTATGATCTAGAAACTGGAGATGGTCACTTCAGTGACCATAACTCCTGCCTTGAGTTTGCTCATACACTAACGTGTGAATCAGACAAATGATACACATATTTTAATTTTTTCTACATCTACTAAGGGTTTGATGCCCAATCTAATTAAGTCCTGAAAAAAAATGTGAAGCTCCGATTGCCATAACAAAATGCCATAGACTGGGTGGCTTCAACATAAGAGATCAGAGTGCCAACATGGTCATATTCTAGTAAGCACCCTCTTCCTGGCTTGCAGACAAGTGTGTTCTCATTGTCTCCTCACTTGGCAGAGAGAGTGTTCTGCTTTCTCTTCATCTTATAATAGCATCAGTTCTTTTGGATCATCTTTAATGGCCCTGTCTCTCACACAGTCACATGGTGGGTTAGGGCTTCAACATATGAAATTAGGAGGACGCAATTCAGTCCATAGTGTGCCTCAGTGGTATCTCCTTTAGTGATATCTCCCTTCTTCCAGTTTGAATCGATCTAAGTTTTCATCATCCTAAGGCCTGGTTTCCAACAGGCCATGGATTGGTACTGGTAAATTACTTAATATTTTAAAATTTCCAGTTCAAAAAAACCCTTCGGCCCTCTTTTTGCTAACTTCCTAGCTCATAGAGTTTGATATATAACTAATATAACACTTCAATGTATAATTATTTACACATATACACCAATAGAGTGCCTGAAGAGCAACATCCCGATTACCTATTGCTGTGTAACAAGTCATATCAAAATTTAATTACTTAAAATGAGGATCATCATTTTATTACCTCGCATGGCATCTTGCTTTGCCCAGAGTAAGGGTTTCAAGAGAACAAGGCAGAGGAACATGACATTTTTATGGCATTGCCTTGAAAATCACATTACATCACTTCTGACACTATATTTGTTGAGACAAAAGCTCGCTCAGGTTCAAGGGGAGGAGACATAGACTTGGCCTCCCAATGGGAGGAATATCAGTCACACAATAAAAAGAAAGTTTTACATTCCTCACGAGTAACATAGTGCCCAATATGAGCAGATGTCCAGTAAGTAATTTTCAGATAGACTTATTGCTCTCAGTTCATGTGCATTTGTTTTTCCATCTGACTTTTGGGAGGCAGCCTTTTAAAATTTTACCTCATTTTTCATAATTATAATTTTAAAATGATACACTTAGAATACAAAAAACAATATCAGGACTCGTGATGACTATCTAACCATGTATCTATGACAAATATTAATTCCAAAATGAACCTAGGATGCCATTTTACTTGACTAGTTGGCAATGGTAACAGTTTTTCACATTAGATCTCTATTATGTACTGCCTTTTTATTTTCAAATAGACCCGCATAAACATAAACACACATGGGGGAGGGAGAGAGCAAAGGAGAGGGAGAGAAAGGAGTGATGAGGGAGGGAGAGAGAGAACATTTTTAAAGAATTGATTAATGTTATTGTGGAGGCTAGAAAGTCCAAAATTTTCAAGACTGGTCAGCAGGCTAGAGACCCAGGGAAGAGTTGATACTGCAAATTGAGTCCAAAGGCAGTCCGATGGCATAGTTCCTTTGCTTCTGGGTAGGTTATTCTTTTTCTTAAAACTTTTAACTGATTGGATGGAGCCCACACACATTATAGAGGGTAATTTGCTTTATTCAAAGATTTTAGTATTAATCTCATCTAAAAATACCTTCACAGCAACATCCAGATGTGTTTGTCCAACTATCTGGGCACCGTGGCTTAGCCAAGTTGACACAAAATTAACTATCACAGACACTAATAATGAGCTTGCTCAGTGTTTTCACTAGGAATATTAAAACCTTTAAACTCACATTAAACAGAGATTTTACTTGTGAAATTATCTAACACAACTACTATCCGTATTCCATAATTTCCTCTTCTTTGGATTCCTTCTATGTACAAGATCCTCGAGAGGATAATGATGTAAAAAGGTTAGGCTAACTGCAATTATAAACAAATCCAACATTTTGAAGGCTTAACACAATGCAAATTTATTTATTGTTTACACAACAGCCTAACATCCATGAGGCAAAGTCAGGTACTCTTTCTAGCTATACCTCCGCCCTCCTCTACATTCTTTGAATCCTCTTTACTTGTATATGGGGAAAGAAGAGAGTGAGGAATAGCCCTACCTAGGTAAAAGGGAGCTAACTAGGAATCATAAGAAACAATAGAGCAATCTTAGGCCCAGACATAAGCCAACATCTAGGAGCATGAAAACTTTGAGGACCACCTTCCATCCAACAGTGAAAAATGAACCTAGGACTAGCAACAACAGGAGCCCCAAATGGAGGCATCCGCGTTTTCTTTCAGAGTGCACTGTCTTTGGCACAAGATTTTCTACTTTCCATTCTTAAATATACCTAAAGTGTAGCGCTTCTACTTTAACTATGTGTTTTAGTTTAAGTCTTTAAGAAAAGAGAAAATTATGCTTTTTTATTTTTTTTTTGCTGAAAAACAGATTAAAAGCATGACTCTAGGCTTAAGATCAATCACTGGTTCCATCTGGTGAATGTTCTCTTTGATGGCCTTATTTAGAACTTCAAGAGATTTTGCTCAAATTTAAAATTCTCATTACAGTCCTTGCCAAAGCATCTTAAATGCAAAACAATCTTAACTTTAAAAATTTAGAATTTGCTGAAGGAGAAATAATACATAGAGCCAATAACTGAAAGCTGTGAGATAAAATGAGTCACAGAAAAAAAAATTCTAGCACATTCTATAAAACTGCTGCTTTCTGAAAATAAAAATAACAAGATCTTCATTATAATTTTTAAAGGTTCTTTTCTATATTGAACTACATTATTTTTTTTTGTAGCTTATAGGTCCCAATATATAAGGAGCTGTGAAATATAGCTAATTGAGATTTTTCTTAATATTTGCCGCTTTCTTCATTTTGGAATAAATCTCAGGGGAACTTGGCTTTATAAGTTACTGGTTTCTTATGCTCTTCAAGCAATATTGATCTTCATGTCCACTTCTTCCTCTTTTTTTTAAGAAAAATGGATATCTCCATTTCTATAGTGTGTCCTGTATAGCTATTTTTAGTAGACAAAAGAAAAGCACATTACTTTTCTTTCCCCCCAGGAAGCACTACATTTTATCATTAAATTAACCTCGGCCTACCTTAAAGCTCCTCAGTGGCTACTGATTTTATGCCTTTTCTAGAACAACGTTTTATCTTACTGGGTTTTAGAGATATCTCAGTAACTTAACTATTTTATCTGTGAACTTTTTTTTTTTCATAAAGTATATAGACTCATACAACACATTTTATTTTAAAATTTTAATGTCCATCTAATTCCTATATGCATAATTTTCCTTGCATATTTGCCTACTTGAATTTCTAATTTTTACTACCTTCTCTATAGTAAAAAGAACAATTTAATATTTTTGAAATTAGAATAGAAAAAGGAATAAGCAGCAGGAAAGTATGCAGAACCATCATAGTGATAGATTGGCAATATCTTTATAATTATTTCTATCATAAGTCTTACAGTGATGGTATACAGTGTCTTCAACAGAAGATGTATGTATTTACGTTTTTCCGAGAATGTCAAACACTATATGCTAAAGAGAGGTGCAAGGCATGTGGGTGCACACGCATAATGCCAACCTGATTTTAAAATTCTTTTTCAAAACTAATGCTTTATTTGCTATATAAATGAAGGGTAAAATAGGTAAAAAGGAAATAGTCCCAATTCGTGATGGAAATAAAAGAAAGGGAGAATTATAACATTTAGTGAATACCCACTTTAGGTCGGGCTCTTTCACACAAATTATCTCATTGATTCTCACGACAATATTCTAACAATTATATGTGTATATAATTGTTTCTACCACATATATGAGTAATCCATAGGATGGTTTTGAGCACATTAAGAAGTCATTTATAAAATTAATATTTAACCATCTTTAAATATATTCATTCCAGCATTTTATGAAATCTGAACAAATTTTATTTAATTAAATTGGTAATGATGTGGCTCAAGTACAAAGTGATGGTAAAGACTATGACTTTGAACTTAACCAGACCTATTTTTCATGACTTTATGGATGACTAAATTAAAATAGCTGAAGGATTATTAAACCCACAGGACTGATTACTAAAGCAGCTTGCTGAATTGTTTTTTTTGGCACACTTTGAGAATGAGGGGAAATGAATGATCATCTTTTACTGGTTAAGTAGATGAGAGAGAGAATTCATTTTCCTTAGCTTCTTCAACACATGACTCCTTTGAGAACTCTACCTTAACGAATTACCTTAAAAATTGAATCTTCTATCCTGCGCTTCCTCAGACTCTTAATGTACCATAATACTTTGTATAGTAAATTATATGTGGTCACTATGTGGAGTATTATGTATAGTATTGCTCAGTGAACTGGTTAATAAACTTCTTCAGGACAGTATTTGTATTGGGGTGCATGTAGGGGAGGGACAATTGGAGAGAAGTGCCAGAAGGACAATAGTTTAGCAAAAAAGATAAAGCAATACATAAGTCCGAGAAGTAGGGGACTTAAGAAGTAAGAAGAAAGTCAAAAAGTATGTTTATCATGAATCAGAGAAAGAGATTCCATGAGAGAAGAATCAAACACCACAGAGTGGTTGAACAGGATGGGATTGACAGGAAGCTACTGGTTTTCAAGGATGTGATTGTCGATGGTTTTATTAGAGTGATGAGAGAATAAGGCAGACTGTAGAGGACTGATGATTTAATTGGGGTTGAGAAAGTGGAGGCAGAAAGGGTATGCAATCTTGTTTTTCTATGGAGCTTGATCATAAAGGAGTGGAAGAAACTAGAGTGGTGGTTTGAAGGAAAATCAAGACTGAAAAATGGTAGTTTTAGGGATAAAAGTACTTGAGCATGTTTAGAGATCAAAAGGAATATTAGGATAGTAAGAGATTGAGAATAAACAAGAGAGGAGGCAGTTTTGGTCAGTGCTAATCTTATGTGATCTTGTACCAGACCAATAGGATTTGACACTTGAAAGGATTTGAAACTTGGATTTAACAGCTGTGTGTACCTGAGCAAACCTCAATTTTGTCACTTTTTAAAATGGGGTAATTTAGGATTAAGGTGAAGATTAAGTATTACAATTAATTTAAAGTGTTTATCCTAGTGACTGGCACAGAGAATCAGACCTAAGGCTTAATAGTAAGGGAAGTAGAAGTCCAGAAAATGTTTTTTTCTCAACCATGCAAGACTGCCATATAAAGATCAAGGCTGTTATTATATGGGTATGGAATCCTGAGATTTGGGATTGGGACATCTGGGTCAACACACTTGAAAATCTTGCATCCCTACATTTCCTAATATACAGAAGTGGCTCACTCTTCCTTTTTGAAGACTAAGGCTTCTTCGCTTCTTCTTGAAGGTGGTATAAACAATAAATATTCTCCTACATCTCTCCTCTTGTCAGCATCAACATAACTCAACCAAGATAATAGTGGGCTTACAGTGTAAGAGAAAAGACCTATCCAACACGTACCAGCAAGAGTCTGGAGAAAATGTGTGGAACTGGATTCTGGGGATAACTGAATCAAATTGGATAGGTAGTTTATTCATATGAAAATGCTGTCTCTTGATATAAGATTTAACACTGTCAAAGACACCTTAACACTATCAAAGAAAATGCTCCTAAAATGCAGCTAAGTCAGCTCTTAGAAGCTTGGAGAAGGCAATGGACCACACTAGATGATATAGACATGCCAGAGTTGCCATGACAGACAACAGAAGAAGAAATCAAAAGGCACAGAAAAGTGAGCATGCTGGAGAGATCTAGTGAGTATAGAGGCCATTTTATTTTCCAAAGCAATTAGAAATATTCTAGTTAAAATTACCAGCATCACTGAGAAGCTTAGTGATGGCTGTCATTGTAGATCACAGCTAATGATGAGAGATGATTTTACAGAACCAGGCTTCTTAATCTCAATGAAAAATATAGAATTCTGAAATAATAGAGACCAGGTTATAGCCCTTAACCTTCTGCAGCAAGGCAATGAGTGGTAATATCAGAGTGGGGTGTGTGTGTGTGCGTGTGTGCGTGTGTGTGTGTGTGTGTGTGTGTGTGTGTGTGTGCTGATTCATAAGAGCTGACTCTTAAATCCTAGATATAGGATTTAAACCCTAAAAAAATTTGTTGGTCTATATGTCAATGAAATTTTTATCTAGAGACTGGCCTGGAGCCTGCTGGGGCATCCCCTCCAAAGTATAGGACATATTATTACATCTCATAATTTTCAAAATTTGGATGTAGTGCTCTGAACCATTGACGAGACCTATTGCTCTGATCCAGTGACTGTGGCTCAGAGCAGGTCCAGGATGAAATAACACATATTCTGAGTGTATGCTTGCATATCCTGCTGCTGAGCCTCAACCAACATTAGTATATATTGGCTGATAGAATGTTGATCCACCGACATGGTATTCCACATAACATCACTTGGGGCTAAATGACTCACTTTGCAACAAAGAAAGTGCAACAGTACTGCACATTTGCTCTACCTAAGAAGCCGTTGGCCTTATACAGCAGTGCAATAACATTTCAGAGCTATTGTGAGGCACCTGGTTGGATATCACATTCTATGAGAATGAGGTGCTTTCCCCTAGGATACCTTATGCACTCAGAGGCAACTATCATTAAAGGGATGTAGAATTCACAAGTCCAGGAACCAAGATGTGAAAGTAGGAGTGGTCCAACTTACTATTCCCAGTAAGCCAGTTTGGGAATTTGTGCTTCCCAACCCCACGTTTAATTTATGAGGAAGTAGAGTTCTTGTTTCCCAGAGCAGAGATACATCTTCTAGGAGACACAGCGTGAATCCTATTAAATTTGAAGCTATGGGTGCTATCTGGTCACTTCAAGTGCCTTGTGGCAAGAGAACAGCAAACAAGGAAAGAAGTTATTCTGCCACCAAAGATAATTAATCCTGATAACCATGGGAGAGAAAAGGCTGATGTTTTATAGTGGGGGCAAAAAGAATACATTTGGCTTCCAAGTGTTCCTTGAGGACATTTCTTTGTATACACTGGTTACTTTTGATAGTAAGTGTACAAGTGGATTAGTTATGGTCTGCAGAGGGCATGGCAGCCAGAGTCTTAGAATTTTCAGCAGAGGGTGAGGGGAGTCTAGAATAGATTATGGAAGAGGGAAAAGGTGAGTATTGATGGTGGTGGTTATAAGATTAGAAGCAGTAGTGGGGCTATAGTTTTCCTCCAATAATTCTCCTCTTATAAGTTTTACCAGAAAAAGAAAATTTGAGCTGTTCTCATATTGGAAAACTTATTATAAAAAGTAATTGGATTTAACTTTTGCAAAGGATGTACCATACAGAATACTGTGGCGCTCTACTCAGACTCTTCTTCGTGACGTAGGCACTCATTTCCCCAGCCGTCAGGTATATTGACTGCTTTTGGCTCATAATTGAGTCCATCTATAGCAGTTGCCTTCGACCAAAAGAACTTACCTTGCGAATGATCATGCCCCTTTTGGGGCATATACTCATTGTCTGGTCAATATTGGGTTTCAAGGACTCAGTCCTTTTACCTCAATTCTGGACATATATAAAAAGTCATCTAGAACTTTCTGCGTGATATCCTGAGTCCCCTGTTGTCACTATAACATAGTTCAAATTTCCTCTCTGCCCAATTCTTCCTTCGCTCCTTTCAAATCTTGTTTCTAACAGCATTCTTCATGAAAGCATCTGCATATCAATTCCTGTCTTTGAGCCTATTCCCTAGAGAAACAAAACTAAAACAAAAATGGGTTGGAAAAGGTGAATATACATGCCCTTAAGAGGCTACTCTAGAAGCCAATAATGGACTTCTTGTTTATCTTTCGTCTCTCCACTTTCTAATTTCCAAATATGATTTTTAGTATAACTTTTTTTTCTGAAATATTACATAAATATCAGAATATAAAGTTAGGATTGGAGAAAATAATATCAAAATAAATCTATTTTATACAGAAATTAGTCTTAATCAGGGATTATTTATGAGGAAAGTTAGGCAAGAGAGATGCTTACTAAACAAGATTTCCTGTCATCTAGTGCAAGTCCAGGCACATAGTGGGCACTAGAAATGTTTGCTGAATGCATAAGTAAATGAGATTTTTACTAGAATATCCTCACTCTCATACTTCTGCTAATGTCCAGGTTAGGTGTGGTATTTTGAACAAAAATAGCTCTCCAGAAAATTCAGCCATCTTTAGTTGTGTGAGTGGGATAAGTTGTTTAAGTTCTTTGCAACTTTTTGTGCCAGTACAATGTCTGCCTCAGCCTTATCACTTTTCCCACTCATCTTATTTCTTATGTGATATAATGACATATGCAATCATTAACAGAAGAAAATGCTGTTATTTGCTTAAGGAGTACCTTTCTCTTTTAGTATTGTTTTAATTTTTTTTTTCCCTATGGTGCAGTTTACATTAAGTAGACTTTTATTCAAATTACAATTCTATAGGTTCTCACAAAGTTCATGTTTGTAGTAAATCATAAATTGGAATTGACATTAAACATATATTTGATTAGAAAAATAATTAAATTGTTAATCATGAGTTTTGTCAGGTTTCCAGTTTTGCTCTAGCTACTTTAAGGTCACGTTCATAATTATGCTAAGCTTTAAATATGGCTACAGTCAGCAAAAACAATTGATTTAATCAATTATGATTATAGATTAAATGGTGCATAATCAAAACCTTTGATATGTATAACTGAATGGGAAAAAGTATATTTTTAATTCACCGGACATAAACTTTCTTTTAGGAAAGGAACTGTCTTAGGAAAATAAATGAAGATAAGTGGCTTTGATAACGAGATTGGAAGGAAAGATGACATTAGGGAAATGGGACTGAAGGAGATTATTTTTTAAATGCTAGAGCAAAATATCTCCGTATAAAAAGAATTGTATGGCAACATTTGGGGTCTTGAGAGTAGCAATGAAAGGAGAAAGAGAAAGGTGGAATTAAGCAACACGGAAAGAGAGCTGATCTGGCAGAATTGTCCAGGACTTTTAAAAAGTAAAGACACTAAATGTGGAGTTATTCTCTTTGCTGTGATATTTCTTCTTGCTCTTCACTTAGCCAAACTTTCTGTAAAGTATGGCTAAGATCACATAGCCTGTGATCTTTTTTGTGAAAGCTAAAGAAAACGGTTTGAGTTTTTTATCTTAGCTAGTACAGAGAGGACAGAAAGGAACAACTTCATGACACAGAACTATGACTTAGAAAATCAGTAGACAGGGAGATAGATAAGGGTAAAGGGTATCAAATATAGCATTACAGAAGGAAATTTAACTGTGGGTGGTGACTACACAATGCAATATACACATGACATATTATTGAATTGTACACTTGAAACCTATATAATTTTATTAACCTATGTCACTTCAATAAATTTAATTTAGCAGATAGGGATTAGAGAATAAAAAGGTAAATATAAAAAAAAAAAGAAAGAAAGAAAAAAGAAAATTATAGCCGGAAGTGGCTCTGGGAAAGTCCCTGGGCCTTCAGTTCAACCTTACATAGATGCTGAGATGCAGATGGTTTGATCTCAAAGTACATTGCAATCATTTCTACATTACTAGTTGCATAACTTTGATTCCATAAATTCACTACTCTTAGTTTCAACTTGTTCATCTACAAAAAGGAAAGAAAAACAGGCCTAATTGGGTATATCAGTATGAATTAAATGTTAAATATTGTTATTGTTGTTATTGTTATTATTAATATTGATATTATTTCTTTTTTCTTTCTTCATTTCTTTTCTTCCTAGGAGACAGTATTATTGTATTAGTACAGTTAAAGATGATTAGGATTTGGGAGCATGGAGATGAAGAAGAATTGAAGTGGATATACATAGAATTAATCTCTTATCTAAAATTCTCAAGAAAAGGTTTCTATTCCCTCTCTTCTCTTTCTAATTCCTATTCACTTCTCAACTGACTAGTTTTTCTTTTTTTTCCTGCTACCAATTACTGCTCCTAAAATGCTGCACACATGAAGGATGTACATGTACCAGTTGCAAAAACTCAGTAGAAATTTTTCTTCCTTATTCTTATTGGCCCTTTACTGCATTGACAACTGGTGATCACACACTCTTTGAAATAGTCTACACAGAGATAGACTACAGAGATTCTAAATTGTCATGTTAGCCTATAGTAAGCCTTTAAGATTTGTTAAACATTTAGTTGATTCTTTCTACTCGCTATTATGATTGCCACCTTTCCTCCCATGCTCCTCCAAGAGCAAAACTGTTTGTGGTTCCCAATTATTCTTAGAAGACCTTGTCGCACTTTGGAAATCTTTGTAGTTGGTTGTTTTGAAACCTTGGCTCTCTGAGAGGCTCAAATAAAGATAAGATTGTATACATTGGCTTTTTTTTTTTTTTGTATTTAGAGTAGAAGTGACATTCTCTTTGTGTTTATGTACCTCCTAGTTGGAAGAGCTGTCTTTTTCTTCTCTGTGATCTGATTTAGGACTCTTGTTATAGGGAACATCTAAAAATATCAAAAGATCTTTTTAATTTTTTCTTAATCTGCAAGTGATTCTAGAAACACTGTGGAATCTTGGTCTTAATGAGAATTCCATTTTAGAAATATTAAGTTGGTCCCAATTCCAATTATCTCTAACCACAGCTCTATAACACAATATAAAACATTCCTGGTAGCCACCCAGACAACTTCGAGGGCCTCAGACTTGGATACCTTCAAATTATGTTTTCGCTTCAGAGCCATCACTTGCAGCTCTTCTGCTTGAATCTCCCCTACCCACTCTTGCTCCTTTGGGCAAATTCCTACATCTTTATCAGCTCACAGTTTAAATTTACTTCTAAAATGCTTTCCCTAGTCTCTAAGCTAAGTAAGGCCCCCGTATTCCCATTATATTCTCACATAGTTCTTTAGAGATTTCCTTCTCAGCACTTCCCACAGTTTGCAATTTATAGCTGTATTTGATTATTCATTTAATGAAGTTCTTCCCCACTGTTAGCTCCTTTGAATCAGAGACCCTGTCTATATAGTCCACAGTTGTGCACTGTACTGTTTACACAGTTTATTACTTAGCACTTTGCCTAGCGCTTAGCAAGTGCTCACAATTTGTTGAATGGATAAAATCCTTGTGAGGTGGAGAGTTAAAAGGGAGAGAAGCAATAGTAACTAGAAGAATAGAAATTCAAGACAGTCTTCTAAGCAAGTTTTGGTAAGGGAAACACTTAAGGCCAGTTATCAAAATAGAATCCAAAGCCAGGGTCAAACTAGGTCCTGAATAAGTTTGTCCTCTAAACAAGTGGACCAGTCTTGGAGAGGGGGTGGGAAGGTGAGATGAATATTTGCTTTGAGTTTATTGCCCCATGTGAACTTGGTGAAAGAAATGTCCACATAAATTTGAGATGGGTGATTAAGCATGAAAGATCTGGGTGCACACCTGACTCAAAAAACTCTGTGATTAAAACAAAAATAAAATCAAAAAAACAATTCTGTGATTCACTTAAAGAGAAACACAGAATTGAACACTATAATGCCTTTACATAGCAGCCGTCCAGCATTTGGCCATGCAAAGTTTTCACAGAAATCATCTCACTCCGAATTAATGATGACAGGGCAGATTATTCAGTAAATAATGTTGGAAAAATTGGCTCACTCTATGGAAAATTAAAACTGAATTTCTACCTAATACTACAAAGCTGGATTTCAGGCAGATTAATCCTTCAAAGTTAATAGACTCTAATGTAGGAGACAATTACCTAAAGTTGAGGAAAGACTTCATAGAAAAAAATCCTCAAAAGCACAGATCATGACGTAAAAAATGGATTAATTTGATTACTTAAAAATTGAAGATTTATTTTTGATCATGTCTACTATGCATTGATTTCATGTCCATGGAGCAGATATAACAGATAAAATGTTAATAATGCAATTAACTTGGCTATATACTTTATGTACAATGATAAAGTTATTTAAAAAATTAAATCTTAAAAAAAAAGCCCCAAAGCCTTTAAATTATTGTTACTGTCAGAATGTATAATTAGTCAAAACTATTTTAGTTCCTCATGACTGTAAGAGCTCTGGCCCCTGGATTAAAAGAGCAAATCCTCCCTCACGGTCCTTTGATGAAGTCATGAATTTGGAACACTTAGCATAGGGCTGGGCTCACACTAGGTGCTCAGTAAAGCTTATTACGTTTCCTCTTTTCAGCAAAATTTATTTTTTAACATCAAAAGCCAAAACAACATAAATATCTGGCATCTGATAGACAATTAGTACCTGTTGACTTTACTCTTTAAAAGATCAGATACTCTGAAAATAAAAATGAAAGGTATAGTTTTCTTGAATTTTTTATATATTAGGTATAGTTTTTTATATAAGGTATAATTTTAGGTATAATTTATAGTTTTTTATATAAGGTATAATTTTTTATATAAGGTATAGTTTTCTTGAATTTTTTATATATTAGGTATAGTTTTTTATATAAGGTATAATTTTAGGTATAATTTATAGTTTTTTATATAAGGTATAATTTTTTATATAAGGTATAGTTTTCTTGAATTTTTTATATATATTTCTCTATTACTAAAATTTCTGCTATTTCTAGTAATAGAGAAATAAAACATTCATATTGTTTCATTGTTCAATACTCCTGAATTTAGATTCAATATTTGTGTGCTTATTTACTTATGTATCGACAACTTCTAATTTCCTTTCATATTGATGATTGACTTAGTGAATAGATTTTTCATCATCCCCATGACCAAAATTGTTTTCTATAAACCACTGAATATTCTGAGGCTGCAAGACTGTTTCTTTAGTGTCTTAATGTATCTAGAAGTTTGGAAGAAGAAAAAGATATTAAATGATGCCCTCTGTGCCTTTTAGTAGCATGGCTACAAATGCTTATATTGCTGTAGAGTCAAAATGATGAATAACTGCTGTACTTAGTCATATATTTACAGTGGCAAATTAGCAGTCTTAGAGTGTGAAAAAAAACACATTAAGCTTGCTTCAAACAAGCTTCCTTAGTTTTTTAAATTCTATCTGCTTCTTGGCTTTTTGGAAAAGATCAAGCGTAGTCTTTTTAATTCTAACTGTAATGGAGCAACAGGTTTTAGCAATAAGAAGTCACTTTGAAACAATGGTGTACAAATGCTTATAAATTACCTAATTATAAAAAATTGTATATATATATATATATGTGGATTTTTTATAATATATACATCCTCTTGAGCACCCTTATAGGCTAGACCTTGAAGACATTTAATTTCTAAAATTGTGTAGAAGAAATATAGAAAACTAACTTTTTAACTGCTGCCTTTATTTCCTGTATTTTTCTCTGTCTCTATCTCTGTTGCTCTTCTTTGTCTGTCCCTCTGTCTCTTTGTCTCTCTGTCTCTCTCTCTGCCTTGATTATATATTGTTAATAAAATAGAAATAGAAACTCTTGTTTGATTTTTCCAATGAAAATTACGTTTATTTTACTCTTATTTTCATTTCTAATGTTGTTTGGCCAATGACCTTACAGATACCAGAAGACGGATTGGGTAAAAGAGTATGGTTGAACAAATCACAGGAATTTGAACGGCAAAAGTCTTTATATATCAGTCTTTATAAATCTTTAATCTAGCCCTCATTTTAAAGCTGAAAGAGAAAGTGTGGTCAAGAGACATTGTCATTAATCTAAGAGTGTCGAGCTATTTAATGGTGAAATTGAAGTGCAAGCCTCATGATTCCAAGTCCAGTGCTCTTTCTACTGAACACAACTGTTAATATCACTATTGCTTTAAAATTTATTCCAAGTGCTGAAGAAAGAATGTTGCTCTGTGGCAATGAGTCTATTTTATGTATTTTATTTATTTTAGGCAGGATTGTCTGGATAGGCAAATGAAGACTTAACATTTTCACATCAGACTCATATATATATATTTAAATTTGTTGCTGTATCAACCTATATGTGCTTGAGACTTTGTGTTGTTCACTATTTTCAACAAATAAGTTCTATTACTTGATCAACATGGCCTGCCAAATTAGTCCATAAATATTAATCGAGACCACATCTTTAATTTGACTTTTTCCAAACTTAACCGTCTTCTGATTTACTTGAATAGGTTAAAAAAAAAAATGAAATAAACTTAGAGATAGTCTGCAAAATCTATAAAATTATTTCTGGAGTTCTCTAAATCAAGATTATTATTTTTTCATTTTAATTTCAGCATTCAAAATGTAAGGTAGTATGACTAGTTGAAATAACTATATTAATACTTTGACCTTGGAAAAGAGCATTTTTATTTCTGTTGGGAAAAAAATTTTCATACTTTCCCTAGCTCCCAAATTCTAGTTGCTAATTTCTTAATGGTAGGGTTAAATTAAAATAAATGTTTTGCTCCTCTTTTCTTTTTTTTTCCCCTCTTTTCTTTAATATTAGAAATAAAAATAGAAAAAATCCAACTATTTAAATAAAGATCTGTTAGCATTAATGAAATTCTGATTTATAATTTAAATTTTCATTTAATTTCTTGGTGGAGAGTGCTAATTCTTTAGCATATGGTACCTTCATACTGTCAATAAATTATATTATTTGAGTACCTTTAAAGATTAGCTCAGTGTACAGAATTTCATTTCCAATTGTGATTTGTATCACAATTGTAGTTCTCTTGGGGTCAATTCTGAAAGGATAAAAGGAAAAATTATTTCTCTCAAAGCTTCTTAAACAAATTAAGCTTAGGATTTCTCTGAATGTTTCAGAACCACTGCCTTGTACTTTTCCCAGTTGCACAGTAGGAAAGAGAGATGTTTGTGATTAATGTGGTCAAATGATTTCTTCACTGAGTTACTCTTATCTACCTACTCTCCTACTCTTGTAATTTGGGGGAAGGAATAGTTATTTTTTAGGGAATCCTGATTTATTTTCAAAATGAACACACACAGATATATTTTTAGAAAATAATTGCAATTGAAGCTTCAGCATACTCAAAGTTCAGATGGTAAAACCTTGCTCACTGAAGTCAAAGGGTTAATAGTACCAAAGAGCTAAAGTAAAACTGTTGATATTAAGCAAATGAAATGTAGTCAGAGAGAACTCTAAAAAGCAATCAACTTCTATTTACTGTTGATAAGGTAAATTTTGATCCATAAGAAATAATTTTATCTTATAAGCATGAATTAACAAGGCATGATCCACCTTCCTAGAAAAAAAATCAGAATGCATATGTATTCCTCTTCTCTCTTTTTAAAAACAGCCTTTGATATTTAGTTATTTTTAGCTATGATCTTTCTTGAACCAAAGGAAAGAACTCTCTAATTATAAATGCTAAATACTAAGATGCCGTTGAAGGAGTTTTAATCTTCAGGAAATTATTTCTTAAGTGGACTCTTCCAGTGGTAGTAGTGTGGAAATGGGGAAAAGAAAAGAAAATTAAGGGAGCAAATGAGAGAGGATCTAGATAGTTTTCTTAGGAACAAAAAATATCTCTCCATAGCAAACTTTGTAGCTGCTATACACTCAGGCCAAGAAATTCAGTATAAAACTTCAGACTCAGTAAACCTCACACAGTTCATACTAAATTCTCCTAATTGCCAATGAATAGTACACTCCTGCATAGAAAACCAGAAAGGTCATACTAAATTACACAAGCCCATGCTGTTCCACAAATCCATTGTACCTTACATCTCTATCTTGTGTCTGCCTTGCAATTTTCTGAACTTTACTCAACTTTACCACCCACTGGTTATTCGATTCTAATCAATAGTGGCAAATACTCATGTAGCCTGACCTTCAGCAAACTGCAAGAAGGTTGGAAGAGCAAGAGAATTCAGAGAGGAAATAAAATAGTGACCATATCATGTAAATCACAGGAATAGATTTAATATTTTTTGTCCTATTTTAATGGGGAAAAGGAATGAATGAGAATTATAAAAAGAAATTGGCTTTTAAGTTTGAAAAAATTGTATTATAGCCCTGGAAAATATCTATGAATTCAGTTTTTTATGACTTCTATACATTAAGGTTAGATGTAAACTTATCACCATAGTAGCAAGTCTTCGTTTAAAAATGGAAGAGGAACCACTTTTTGTAATTTCAGGGTTAGGAAAACACCACAATTGAAATTGTAATGGTTCTTTTAATCTTTAAAAAACATGGAGCTTGGTCTAGCTTGGTTCCTCTTTAACTTCACAATCCTGAATATATACACACAGCTGTCACCCTCACAAGGGAAGAAATTTTTGAAAACTAAGACAGAGGGAAAGAAACAAGAAAATGGAAAGGCAGGAGTCTTTCTTGGTAAAGGGAAAGTTTGCCTTTGATTGATTCTTTTCCCCTTCAGCTCCTCGTCTTCCATCTCTCTTTACCCTAGAGCACTCTAACCTCTTCTTCTCCCACTCCTGTCAAAACTGGCTTCCAGAGAGGCTCGCAAATTAGTCTCTTTAACTTTGAGATGAGTTAAGATTAAATAGCTACTCTTTTCTAATTACATTTGCATATTTAATCCTAAAATATAATTGTAGAATAAAAGATTTGTTTTCTGTTAAAGGACTTTTAGGCAGCAATAGGCAACGGGAGGAAGGTTTATTATTTGGGATGTTGTTCAGCAAATTGAAATTATATACTTCAAAAAGAAAACTAATTTGAATTCTACATTGATTTACCTTAAACATTCATGAAAGCATATAAAACTATTGTCTGCTTTTACTTCTTTTTTTATAAGTAGCACATAAATTATTTTTTAAAATTCTGGAAATTAAGTTTTTTAAAATACATTAAATATGTTTTCTAAAATTCTGAAACAAAATTCATATAGACTGTATAAAATTTGGAGATTTTTAAAGGCCTTAAACACCTCTTTTTGCCCTTCATCATTGGATCTTCCAATAGAGAAATATGTGTTATGAAATGCTCTAAGAACCTGTGTGATTATTGTAATACTTTTCATTATTTAATGACTTTTAGTTTGTAAACACTTAATTAAAAAATGTAATTAGAGGGAAACTATATTCTCTTTTTTCCTATTTTTTTCTATTTGTGATTTCATTAGTGCTGTCAATGTCTGGTTCCTGGAAGAATATTTTCCATTTGCCCACTTTATGTGACTGTGTACTCTGTTGATTTAAGTGACTCTAAAAAGTGACTTTATAAAAAAGGGCAAAGATTCCTAACCATAGACCAAAAGCAGAGGCAGTGGGGCCTGAAAACTCCAGGTGTATTATATGGAGGATGATGTAATGCTAAATGTGCTCATTGTCTGTAGGGGAGGATGCAAGGTGCCAGGTAGTTGTCACACCCTGGGAAAGTGAACTATTTATGTTTTATAGTGGATTGTGAAAATAATTAGATCTGCTAATTTACCAAGCTGTTTTGACTTCATGATCACACAGTGATGTGGTTAATAGCTTACTTGTAGCTGGCAAGAATATATAATTGACTTACATATGTTTATTGATAGACAAGCAAAAATTATTTATTCGGAGTGGTAGGCTCTGCAAGTTCTTATAAGCTTTCAGACTTATTCCATAGAATGTGTTTGTTATATTTATCCTCATTGACTGTGAATTGGATCCTAAATTGATTACTATCCAAACTTTTCAAAACTTTGGCGAGGTATTCTCTTGAAAATGAATCCTTCATTAACTATACAGAGCTGATAGATGCATCCACAATTCAGAAATGTTTTTGTAGTGCAGCAAAAGGTCAAAGACAGAAAGCTCACTTCTAATAGACTATTTTTTTAACCATATTTCTCTCAAAAAGTTTATATTAAAATGCAGTATATCTGTTTTTTTTTTCCCCACTCCAAATATTAATTATTTTGACAAGCAATGGGGAAATGCCAGGAATATGTGAACAGATGAAAACAAAAGCAATGATGTTTCCGAGGATACACCTGACAGCTCTTAGGAGATCTAGAGAAATGCGAACAGAATTACAAAGATTTCAAGAGTTTTAATAATAAACTCAGACTATTTAAAGTTGCAAAAATTCATCAGATTTATTCTGAATTTAGAGCCTTCTTAAATGCATAGTAACTCTCTTTCATAACTTTTTAATGCTGTAAATTTATATTAGAATTATTCGACTTTATATTATAAGGCATATTTAGTATGGATTTATATAATGAAACTTAATTTTTTAATTGAGGTATAACTGGCATAAATATTGTTAGTTCAATATAAATCTAGTTACCATCTATTACCATACAAGGTTGATACAATATTTTTGTCTATATTCTCTGCACTGTTCATTACATCTCCATGTTTGTTTATCTTCTAACTGGAAGTTTGTACCTCTTGATCCTCTTCACCTGCTTTGCATACCCCCCCAAATCCCATCTCCTGACAACCATCAGTCTCTTCTCTGTGTACATGAGTTTGGTTTTGTTTTGCTTGTTTGTTTCTTAGTTGCCGTATATAGATGAAATCATATAGTATTTGTCTTTTTTTTTTCTGACTTATTTCACTTAAAATAATACCCTCAAGGTCAGTCCACGTTGTCACAAATGGCAATATTTCATTCTTTTTTTATGGCTGAGTAATATGTGTGTGTATATGTGTCTCTGTGTGTGTATCTCACATCTTCTTTATCCATTCATCTATTGATGGACATTCAGGTTGCTTCCATATTTTGGCTATTATAAACAACACTGCAATGAGTTGTATCTGCATAGAGGTACATGTATCTTTTCAAATTAGTGTTTTATTTTCCCCCTTTAGATATATACCCAGAAGTGGAATTCTTAGATCATATGGTAGTTTTATATTTTTAATTTTTTGTGGAATCTCTATACTGTTTTACATAGTGGCTTCACCAATTTACATCCCCACCAACAGTGCATGAAGGTTTCATTTTCTTCCTATCCTCACCAACACTTGTTATTTCTTGTTTTTTTTTGTTTCTTGTTTTTTTTTGGGGGGGGGTGTATTGTTGTTCTTACAGGTATGGGGGGATATCTCATAGTGGTTTTGATTTGCATTTCCTTGATGGTTTTGATTTGCATTTCCTTGATGGTTAATGATGTTGAGCATCTTTTTGTCCCTGTTTGCCATCTGTATGCCTTCTTTGGAATAATGTTTATTCAAGTCCTCTGTAATTTTTAAATTGGATTGTTTGGTTTTTATTTTTAATATTTAGTTGTGTGAGTTATGTATTTTAGATGTTAACCCCTTATCTGATGTATGATTTGCAAATATATTGCCCCATTCAACAGGTAGCCTTTTCATTTTGATGATAGTTTTCTTCATCGTGCAGAAACTTTTAGTTTAATATAGCCCTCTGCGTTTATTTTCCCTTGTGTACTTGCCTATGGAGTCAGATTGAAAAATATCACTTAGACTTATGTCAAGGAGCTTAATGTTTATGTTTCTTTCTAAAATTTTATGGTTTTAGGTCTTACATTGAAGTTTTTAATTCATTTTGAGTAAATTTTTATATATGGTGTAAGATAGTGGTCTAGTTTCATTTATTTGCACATATGTGTCTAGTTTTTCCAACACCATTTATTGAAGAGACTGTCTTTTTCCCATTGTATATTCTTGCCCTTTTTGTAGTATATTAGTTGACCAAATAGGCATGAATTTATTTCTGGCTCTATTCTGTTCCATTGATCTACATGTTTGCTTTTGTGCTGATACCATACTGTTTTGATTACTATAACATTTTGGTATAATTTGAAGTCAGGGAGCATGATATTTCCAGCTTTATTATTCTTTCTGAATATGGCTTTAACTTCAGAGTATCTTGTGGTTCCATACATATATTAGAATTATTTGTTCTATTTTTGTGAAAAGTGACAGTGAAATTTTGATAGGGATTGCAATGAATCTGTATATCTCTTTTGATAGTATGACATTTTCATAATATTAATTATTCAAATCTGCAAACATGGAATTTTTTTATTAATTTATATCTTTAATTTTTTCATCAATGTCTTATAGTTTTCAAAGTACAAGTATTTTACCTCAGTTAAATTTATTTCTAAGTATTTTATTCTTTTTGATACAATTATGGATGAAATATTTTACAATTTTACTCTCTCATAGTTTGTTATTAATTATAGAAACCCAACAGATTTTGTGTATTAATTTTGTATCCTGCAACTTTACTAAACTCATGTTTTAGTTTTAACAGTGTTTTTGTGAATTCTTATGATTTTTTCTGTATAACATTATATCAACTTTACATGCAAAGCTTCTGCTATAAAATCAGCTAATAATCTTATGGCGTTTGCTTTGTATGCAGCTAGTGTTTTTGCTCTTGCTGCTCTTAAGATTATCTTCATCTTTAACATTTGACATTTTAGTTACAATGTATCTTAGTGTGGATCTCTTCGGGTTCATATTATTTGGGACTCTGGATTTCTTGGACCAGGATGTCTGCTTCTTTACCAAATTAGGGAAGTTTTCAGCTATTATTTTTTCAAATAGGTTTTTCTTCTCTATTCTTTCTCTGTCTTCCTTTTGAGATCTCTCTAATGTGAGTGTTAGCATGTTGTCCCACAGGTCCTGTAGGCTATCCTCATCTTTTTTTTTTTTTTCCTTTTTGCACTTGCTGTTTGGGTATTTTCCTTTATAGTGTCTTCCCCCTCATTGATCCTTTTTTTCTGCTTCATCTCTTCTGTTGAACTCACATAGTGTATTTTTCAGTTGTTATTGTATTCTTCAGCTCTGTGAATTCTGTTTGGTACTTTCTTGTATTTCCTATCTCTGTGTTGAAGTTTTCAGTGTGGTCATTTGTTCTCCTCCTGAGTTCTGTGAGCAGCTTTATGACCAGCTTTATTTTTAACTCTTTATTAGATGCCTTAACTCCATTTCATTACATTTTTTCCCCTAGGGTTTTATCTTGTTCCTTCATCTGGAACATTTTCCTTTGTTTCTTCAATTTACTTGATTTTTTTTTTTTTCTGTGTATCATGTGGATGAGTGGTTCTGTGTAGGAGATGCCTCTTGTTTAACCTTGCCCTAGTTCTTGATTGTTCTCTGTCTCTTCAATTGTTTTAGACTTGGGGTTTCCAGAAATACAGCCTTCCCAGCAACCTGAGCCAAATTCTGAAGAGGCACCCTGTGTGGGCTGTATGCACCTGTTGTCTTTGGCAGAGTCATGCAGCTGCATGGAAGTTCAGATCTGTTCGCCTGCCATGTCCACATGAGCTGTGTGGAGGAGGCAGAGCTACTTACCCACCGTTAGCAGGTTAGAATAGGGATGAAAAAATGGCAACCACTTGCACCACTGACAGCAAGGTAGAAGGAATACACTGGTGTCTACCAGTGTACCATTCCTAAAGAGAACCCCAGTAGTATAAGTCTCTCTGGCAGACTTATCAAGCCTAGCAGGTGACTCTCCTTCACCTATGGTATAGGCTCCCCTCAAACTGTTGCTTTTTGTGCTGGGTTCTAGGGTGAGTGAGTCTGTGTGCAGACCCTTTAAGAGTAGAATTTTTGTTCCCTACAGGCCTGTACTTCTCCTAAGCATGAGTCCCATTGGTTTTCAAAGCTAAATGTCTTGGAAACCCATCTATCCAGTGCAGGAGATGAGGGCTGGGGTGCCCAGCTTAGGGTACAAACCTCCCTGCTCCTCAGAGAGAATCTCCATTTATATTTTTATATTTTTGAGGTCACTTCTGATTGTAGGTCTCTAATGGGGGTGGCATTTTTGGTAAGAGTGTGTTTCTGCTTCTACCTATCTTAACATGGTCCTTTTTCTCTTTGTTGTGGAACAGGTGTTCAGCTAGTTCTCAGATTCTTTTTAGAGGGAATTGTTTTATGTGTAGTTGTATATTTGTTGTGTCTGTGGACAGAGGTAAGTTCAGGATCTTCCCATGTTACTATCTTGAACTGCCTTCTAAGTTTATTTTATATGTTGTAATAACTATGCTTTGATGTCTAGTCTACAATGTACTGGTTTGGATTACTAAATCTTAGATTTGGAGCGTTCTGTTAACAGCAAATTTTCTTTCCCGGATAATTTTTATAAGAGGTCTTAATTTATTTATTATTTGATACTTTTTATATCTATTTGGGCTTTTTAATACTTTCTTTTAAATAAAACAATACTAGAACTAACTAAATTTCTTTTGCAGAAAGGTAGACATTCAAAGTTAATCACTTGTTTAATCAAAATAAATAAATAGACAACATTAAGAGCCCAGAAATATATTGAAAAGAATATAAGAATTCATGGGGATCTTTTCATCTCAAAATTATAGTGGGATGGATTTTTCACCTTTTTTTCTATTATCCAGGAATTGAACCAGTATCCTAGATTTCACTATCACTATTTTCATCATTATAGTAGAAACTTTTAAATGATATTAAGATATTAAGGACAGCCTGCTTTAATCTTCCCTAACCCACCCATATGTTCTGAATGGATAGAGTAACTCTATACTAAGGCTTTAAAAAAGACATGAAAAAGCAAATTTATTAGCACACTGGACAAAGGAAAAAGTGGCCTTAGAAATCTGCCCATAATATGTTCCCATGAAACTTTTCCCCTAGACGTGGATTAGACTTTTCCCCTAGAGGTGGATTAGACTGGCTACAAAAGAGACTGGCTATAGAGGAGAAGGTTTGAGCTTGTAGAGGCACCCAAACAAGATAGATGGTATTAACCAGTAGCAGCAATTCTACTTCATAACTGAGTCGTCCTATAGCATTCTCTTATTCCTGTTTAGGGCAAGATGAGCCTTTCACTGGTTCATCTCTGCAAGGCTGCTACATCAAAGCCAAGATTTATTTTCATTTTTCCTTAAAACCTTTTAAAGAAGTGTAGTTGTAATTATTTATGGATCAGATCATTTTCTTGCTTGGAGATACAAAGTTTAACTAATATTGGTCAACTTAGTATGTTTTGTGTTTCTGTCACATGTTTGAGAATGAGATTACATTTAATTAATTTTTGAAGAGAAGTAATTTCAAACCAAAATGTCTACAACATGATTTTTAGTTTTCCTTTTTTCCAAAGTGAGATAAAGTCACTTTTTTTTTTTTTTTTTTTTTAGGAAATGATTAAGCACCTACCAAATATGACTTTTCCTCTGTGCAAATAACATAAATTGCAGAAACAAAAATTCTAGTTGTGATTTTTGGATAAGAAAACTAACACGATTTATTTATAGCGAGTTTTGGATAGGAGCTTAGAAGAGCAGTCTAGGCTAGTTACAGATTTTGCAGTTATCAATATATAGATGTTAGCAATAATTGTGTTGATACCCCTCAAGAAGATTTAGTGAAATGAAAAGGGTTAGATTTATGAGGATAAGGACTGTATTTGTCTTTCTCATCATTATATTTCCAGGATGCAACTCAGCACCAGAGACATAGTGACCTTTCAATGTATACTGTTTAGGAACACATAGTTCAAAAGAAACCAGGTAAGGGAGTGGTGGGGAACAATGAGAGAGAAAGGAGCACAATTAAAAAGAAAATCTTGGTGTCATGGAAACCCAGAGAGGAACAATTCAAGAATGGACCTGTCAACAGTGTTTAATGCTACAAAATAGTTACACAAGATAGAAATTGTAAAACAAACGTGTGTTGTTCTTTTATAAAGAAACCCAAATATAAGTACTTAATTTTTATTTACATTTAATAAAATGTTAGTAGTGGAATGAATGTCAGGCTATGCTTTTGGTAGCTGGATTTCTTTTTTACTCAATAGCAAATTTCCTTTACAACTCTCCAAAGTACATATATATCAGAACCAACAAATGCACGTAAAGTGAGTGTCAAGAAGCAAAATGATGTTTTGTTGGGTTTAGGTTAAATTATATGGTAATAAAATATGCAGATGCAAATGTAATCTTCTTATTTTTTTATCATGTTACAACCTTGTAAATTTCCATATTTCATAAGAAGGCAGCTAAGTGCTTTTAAGATCTGGAACACAACTGAAAAAAAATCTTTGAAAATGTTAATTCAGAGTAAATTCACCTAAGATTTTTTTTAAGTGAAATAAGGAAGCTAGTTGTGCAGAATAGTGGTTCATTCATTCATTCAGCAAATATTCACTGAGTACCTACTATGCACTAAACACTGTTCTAGGTCTTGGGTATACAGCAGTAAATGAAGCAGACATAGTTCATGCCCTCTTATAGTTATAGGAGATATGAAAAATATATGATTAAGAAAAAGTTAATTAATTGAACTGGAATTACATACTCTAGAGACTAAATAGAGGATGCTTTGAGGGAATATAATAGGGCATCTTGTTATACAATATATAACAAGATTTAATGTGCCCTTTTAGAACCAAAATGTGTATTTCAGTAGTCTTACAGAAATGATATTTTTAACTATCCTGAATTAATTCTATTTATTCCAAGAATTAATAGAAGTTAGCTTGACGAACTGGGAATAGAGAGGATTGGAGAAATCTTCAATGGAAAGGGCAGCTTATGCTCCCTAGGGTAGAAAGGAGCCATCACACTGAGAGAACTGAAAGCAGAGGAACATTAGAGAGAAGATGTTTATCTAGAGCATTAAAGAGAAGAAAGGAATGCTGCCCTTTGAAAGACTGGGGAGGTGGTATAGAGAGCCTCAGGAGCATGTTAAGGGTTTGGTCTTCATTGTTTTATAAAAAAACAGTAAATGATTGTAAATAGATGAGTGATATGAACAGATGTGAATTTTTCGAAGGATTTCTTTGTTTAGAGTATTTATAAAATGCACGCAAAACTAGACATGAAAAAATATATGAAGAAAACTATTATTTTCCAGATATTGTCTGCTATGATTAAGAATCGTCATATGAAAAATAGAAATAATGTTAACTTCCTTTTAATGTTCTGTGACATTGAACATATAAAGTGCTTTATGTGGTTTTCGGTGTTTTATAGGCTCTTAAATGTTATTTTCCTTTTCAATCCTAGATAGGTAAAATCATCAATCAGATGGTTATCAGTTTCTTGTCTAATATTAAATTAATGCTCACTGACTGGCATTGCTAAGGGAAAAAATGAGGCTTTTCAAGAATATGACTTTCCATTCTGGGAGCATCCTTGAGCCACCCATTAAGGAGGGAAGCCTGATACTATCACAGTGATATCCTCGATGGACATTGGCCTTTGTAAATCCAGTATGATATCCAGACTGGACAGGCCTAAATCTGGGAGACTCACGTGAGATAGAACAACCTTGGGAAATTTGCATTTGGTTTGAGACTAATTATAATTGTCTAGAAATTCCTAAGGAAATCACATCATATTAAAAATCCCTAAGCATCCTGAGTTTCCTGCTTCACCAGGAAAAACTACTTCAAGCTGCACCAGGCCTTGTAATGGAAATTTACAGAATTCGTATGCCCTGAAATCCTTGGTTGCTTAAAAACAGCATTGATAAAGCAATTTGTAGCAATTTATAATTTTGAAGTTTTAAGTGATGTTTTTAGTCACTTATTTTTATTTTCTATTTTGACAGAATTTCAAAGAATAGTGTGAATGAATTCCCAGAAACTCTTCGTTTTTTTTAAAGAAAATTCTCCAGTGTAAGCACACATCACACATTAATCCAGGGTTTCTCTTTCAGATTAAAAATCCACTAAAAATGGAGGTACTGTTTAATGTACTTAGGAGTAATGGTGCTTGAGAGTGAATGAAAGCCTGCTAAGACTCCTTATTAGCTTTCAGGTGAGTGTGTGGGAGAACAGCACACCTTATCCACTGACATATTTTCTGAAGAAATTCTTTTGACAGAACGTCAAAACACCAAAGAAATGCTTTTCTACAAAAAGAAAGCAGCAAGAAGCAATAACCGTGAGTGATAATTGTTATACTGTTTCAAAACAAAGATCTTTTTTGAGCAGATAGTAATATGAAAATACTCCAGGTTGGATAGATATCTCTGTTGGATATTAATCAAACATGGTCATTAGATCTCATATTCAGATTAAAAGCACTTCAGGAAAAGTGCCCCTTTTCATAATTGTCCAGGCTTGTAATGCTATGAGCTATTGATGTCTTTGTTTCACTTATTAGTTTGCTCTGAAAGACATATCATGCAGGTCTTAGTACTGACCTTAAAATTTGAGTTAATTGGAATTGAACCCAGAGGAAATTGTAAAGCTTTCTCACACTATGGGGTTTTTATACTTTATTGGAAAATTTGGAAAGTAGTTGAAACAGCCTAGTAAAGAAAAAGAGTAATATGTTCTGAGAGAGATAACTAAGGTAAATCAACTAAAAAGACACATTTTTTAGCAAGATAATTAAAACTTTTTAGATCAAAAATTTTGCAGTTTACCTCTTAAAACCATGGTTTATTTTGAGAGAGAAAACTACACTGATGAAATGGTGAAGTACAAAAGTAACCAACCTAGAAAACAGAAGTGACAAATTCATTGATTCTTGACTCACTGGCTGATTAGGATCAGAAAAATTCAGACATCGTTTGCCAGCAACAGTGGTAACTAATTTTCTTTTTAAATGTTTTGAGTGCTCAGAGAGCCATCGAAGAGTTACTACAACAACAACAACAACTATTACTACTACTACTGCTATTATTGTTATTTTTCATCCTGATTATTCAGTGCACATATGTGTGTACTAACTGTATGCTTACATGCACACAAGAAAACATGGCAATATTTATAGGCCAAGGTGAATAACCATGCCTATATCTGATTTTTAAGTTATGTGCAGGTTTTCTATTGATACAAAATGTAATTTGGTACTATTACATTTTGTAATATTAAAAGCACAAATAGTAAAAGCAAAAATAGTAATGCTTATGTACCTATTTTCTGATAGGTGCTGAGTTTAAAGGTATGAGCATGATTTCTGCCCTGGACGACCTTACATTGTAGAGGAAGAATAAGTGATAAGAAATATTGATGATGGCATGTGAGGAAGGTATATTATAGAGGAAGGTATATAAATGGCAAAGTGTTTACTGCTCTGTGAAATATTCAGAAGATAATATTTGGTCTGTGTCTGAATGTCCTGTAGAAGTTTGTTGAGAAGAAGGGTAGAAAGTAGCACTGCTTTCCAGACAAAAGGAAAAGCATAGGCAAGGACTCAGAGGACAATGAACTTTTAGTTTGTTCAGATCACTGGGAGGAATTCCGTGAGTTAAATTCATGGTCTGTGCTTGCTTCTTTCTAAACACACCTGCCTTTCTTCCTGTAATCCTAAAACAAGCTAATCTCATCATCCAAGTTGTTCAACCCAAAGGCCTAGAGGCCTGCTATTCCTACTAATCCTTCTTTATTCCTCTTTTTTCTTTTTTTGCTCAAATCAACTTAGTACACGTACTGAATCTCTTTCTTGTTTACTCCTTTAAAAAAAAAAAAAATCTCTCTGCCACTGCCTTAATTGGGCCCATCAAAATCTCAAGCCAGACTATTGGAATAGCTTCTAAAATGGTATTTATTGGTAAATAAAATGGTAAAATGTTATGTTGTACTGTAGCACATCCTTTGCCTTCTAGTCTTTCCATATACTCTCTTATCTGCTTCTGAACAATCATCATTCATGCTTAGCTTACCTGCCTAATCTTTCCTCTAAGCAAAATGTCCTTTCCATCCTCCTGCACATAATAACTTGACTTCCTATGTAGTCTTCAAGACTCAGACTAATAGTCACTGATTCAGAGGAATCTTATTAAGTCCTCCTTCCAGCTCATCAGTTCTTTTTCTGTGTTTTCATAGCACTCAACACTTAATCTAACATTTGTCACATTTTACTTTAATTACCTGATTTATTCCCTATACATATTAAACATTCTTCCAAGAAAGAATCATAATTGTATTTTATATTTGTCATAGCTTTTAGCATAGTATCACATCTGCAACATAGTAGGAATAAAATAAATGTTTTATGAATAATTGAGCATCTAAACTTTCATGTATCGATATACTATTAACATTCAAATGACTAATATTGACTTACTAAGCGTACAATCTGGTATAAAATTATTACTTAGAAAGTTCTTAATTATATAGAAATCTAATATTAAAATAAAATTAGAAAGAGTGGGAGCAGAAAACTTTGTCCTTCATTCATTGAAAGGGTGCTATCAAAGGCAGAAAGCTTTTGAATGGCTATTATCTGCTTTGGTTCTAATTGAATCAGAATTATCTGTGTAAAACAATAATTTAACACCTTGGCTTAACCAAATTCTCAACAAATGCAGGTGTGGCTTGGTAAAATGTAAGTATATATGTTTTGCAGGCTCCAGTACATAAAGATTCAGAAATTGGAAATTTTGAGTTTTGGAATAGGGTGCCAAAATGTCTGCTGAAGTCCAGAATTCTAAGGGCTTGTAGATGAAGGTTGAGAATCATAAAACATCAATAACTCACATGGATAATATAGGGTCAGAGATCTTTTAGAACAGAAGGAGGCAGTCATGAATTATTTCTCTTGATGAGATAACACAACAAATCTAATTATTAAATCAAACTCATGAAAGTCAGAGATTTTTCCTTGTATCATCTTCACTAATAACTGGGACACAAATAATCTCAAGGAATAATGAAGCATGGAGAGGTCTGACACAGCCAGTGTCACTTCCCAGGTCTCTTTCTGTTGCAAGCTCTGGCTAAGATTGAACATGTGACCTCTTAAAGTGATGTGTGTGGCAAATCACATACACAAAAGGATCTGTTTCAGTGATGATACATCTCTAATTTATACATGATTATAATTACATAGCTTACATGTTATTTCTCTTGATTCATAGATTTTAGTTTGTTTGTTTGTTTTTTTATCATTATGTGTTTATTTGTATATTTCCATAGGCAATCCCACAGCAGGTACATCTTGCTAGAGACATCCTATTCATAAAACCTTTCTAGAAAATACCACTAGTATGTTTGCCTAGAAGTCTGTCATTAGCATACTTACGAAGGAATTTGACAGGTTCATCTCACTTCTTATCTTCTGTGGGAGCTTTCTCACTCCCAGATAAGGAAAGAATGGAATGCAAACCTGATGAATCATTTCCTTCCCACCTGATATTGTTTCCTTCCCTTTTCCACAACTTGTCCATGGATATGAGTGTTTATAGTATGATGTTGACACTAGGGGAAGATGCAGCTGGTGGGAGAAAACTTAGTTTCTTATTATCATTTAGAAGTATGTAAAATCTTTTGGAAGCATCTCATATTTTGGCTTGGGTTTATGATATCTCATGTTTCTGCTGGACAGTGGTCGCAGTCTTAATTTATGTTACCCAGGAATTTCAGTAAAGGAGGAAAATATCCATAATTTACACCACTTGCTTTTTAACATTAGTTTGATTTGGGCGGGGCGGGAAGGGGGGCAGGAAGAAAGTGAGATAGATTCCGTACAGATCCAGAAAGTAGTTACATGATACCTGAACAAACCAGAGGAGAACTGTGGAGGTATAAGGAACTCAAAGTAATTGTTAGATGTAACAAAAAACAGATGAGTGATTTGCTGCATCTTTACTTTTCAGCTAACTATGCTGAATTGGGTAGTTTAAAGCAGGAAAAGTTTATATAAAAAAGGAACGTAATATAAAAATTCTTCCTATATCCCTTTTAAAATGGAAAAGGAAAAGCAAATATTGTACTTGTCTGTTCCTGAGAACAAATACCATCCACTAGCCTTCATGTATCAGTAGGAAATAATACATAATCTACATGAAAAACAGGAGCCTCTTTCAGAGTTTACCATGATCATTTTGGTTTCTAATTTACATAGAGTAATTTTCATCTTGTATTAAGTATATTTGTTAATGTTAAATTCGTACCATCAAAAATATTTTTAAACATAAAAATTTATGAGTGGAAACTATGTTATAAAATGGAAGTAGTTTTACTTCTGAAAGTCAGCAAATAATTCTGTCAGTGAAAATAAGTATGATGCGTAATGTTTCCTGAGATAGGTTAATGGACAGAGAAAGACATAAGAATAAAGTGTAATGAGAAATTATTCTGTTTCCTTTTAACTTCCTTAAAATCCACTTGCAAATCCATCATTCAGCTTTGAAAGGCAATAACATGATATGAAACCAGTGGATTGACTTTGCCCAAAGGGCTTGAAGCAGCTCTCAGCTTCCCTGAATCAGCCTCCTCAATAAAGCAGAGCAGCTGCATGACATAACCCTAGCTAACCTCACAATCTTTTTACATCTGGGAAGATTAATACAAATCAGATGAGAAATTGAGATGCTGACCTCAAACTCCAGCTGACAATGCCTGCTTTTAAATTCACAGTCTTTAATTCAATTCATCCTTGCCCTCTAATTTTAATTAAATTTGATAAGACATATATATTATTCCTGAAAATAAGATTTCTGGTTGCATTTGGCATTTTATACCCTTAGAGTTTCTGAAAATTGCTAAATATATTACTCATCAGTTGCTTTACGAGCTTTCAGGAGAGTCATGACAAATCTTAAACCATGCCCAATATGATTTCTTTTAAATCATAGGCAATCATAGATTTTTTTTCTTTTCTGTTTAGTAGTCTCTGAAATTAAACATCTATTTTAATATGGATTCACTGTGCAACAATGACTTCTTAATAAGCAAGACATGGTATCCTGGAATTTTGCTGACATCCTGCCCTCAACAGGCTTCTTTTATTTGTCATTAAGGCTATTAGGGAATTTGCCTTATTTATCATATGACCTCACTAACTTTTTGTCTGTCTATCTGTCTGTCTGTCTATCTATCTATCTATCTATCTATCTATCTATCTATCTATCTATCGAAGTATAATTGACATTCAATATTATATTACTTTCATAGTGTACAACGTAATGACTTGACATTTGTATACATTGCAAGTTAATGCAATGTATTATATCCTCTTACCTTCTGTCACCATACAAAGTTAGTAGACTATACTAATTTTGACTGTTGTAGTCCCCATGATGTGTATATTACATACTCATAATTTATTTATTTTATAACTGGAAGTTTGTACCTCTTGAACCCCATTCACCCTTTTTATCCATCCCTTGCAGACTCCTTCCTCTCTGACAATCGCAAATCTGTTCACTGTATATATGAATCTGAATTTATTTCATTTGCTTTGTTCATTAGTTTTGTTTTTAAGATTCTACGTGTAGTGAAGTCATACAATATTGGTCTTTCTCTGACTTATTTCATTTAGTGTGATACTCTAAATCTTCATCCATGTTGTCTCAAAGGCAAGATTTCATTCTTTTCTATGGCTAAGTGGTAGTCAATTTTATATATATCCGCTAGCCTTCATGGATCAATAGGAAATAGTACAGAATCTACATTTAAAACAGGAGCATACGTATTTTTGAATTAATGTTGTTTTTCTTGGATAAATACCCAATAGTGGAATTGCTAGATCATATGGTAGCTCTATTTTTAATTTTTAAGGAAACTACATACTGTTTTTCATAGCGGCTACACCAATTTACAGTCCCACTAACTGCACCAGGATTCCCTTTTATCCACATCTTCACCAACACTTATTCTTGTCTTTTTGCTAATAGCCGTTCTGACAGGTGTGAGGTGCTATATCATTGTGGTTTTGATCTGTATTTCCCTGATAATTAGTGATGTTGAGTGTCTTTTCGTGTGCCTGTTAGCATCTGTATTTCTCCCTAGGAAAAATGTCCATTCAAATCTTCTGCCCATTTTTTAATTGGATTTTTGTTGTTGTTGTTACTGAGTTGTATATGTTCCTTATATATTTTGGATTTTAACCTCTTGTTGGATATATAATTTGCAAATATTTTTTCCCATTCAGTAGATTGCCTTTTCATTCACTGTGCAGAAGCTGTTTAGTTGATGTAGTCTCATTTGTTTATATTTGTTTTTGTTGATCTTGCTTTTTAAGCCAGATCCAAAAATATTCACCAAAACCATGTAAGGGGATTACTGCCTATGTCTTCCTCTAGGAGTTTTATAGTTTCAGGTCTTACATTCAAGTCTTCTATTCATTTTGAGTTAATTTTTGTATATAATGTAAGATAGTAGTCTGGTTTTATTTTTTGCATGTATTTGTCCAGTTTTCTCAACATAATTTATTGAAGAGATTGTCATTTTCCCACTCTATAATCTTGCCTCCTTTGTTGTAAATCAATTGACTATTATGTGTAGGTTTATTTCTGGACTCCATTCTGTTCCATTGATCTGTGTCAATTTTTATGCCAATACCATTTTGTTTTGATTACTATAGATTTATTATAGAGTTGAAATCAGGGAGCATGATGCCTCCAGTGTTGTTCTTCTTTCTCAAAATTATTTTGGCCTTTTGGGATCTTTTGTGGTTCTATACAAATTTTAGGATTGCTTTTTCTATTTCTGTGAAAAAATATCATTGTGATTTTGATAAGGATTGCATTGAATGTATAGATTGTGTTGGGTAATATAGCCATATTGACTTTATTAATTCTTCCAACATGAGCATGAAATATCTTTCCATTTATTTGTGTCTTCTTTAATTTCTTTTATCAATGTCTTATAGTTTCCAGTGTACTGGTCTTTTTACCTTTTTGGTTAAATTATTTTCCTAGATATAATTTTTTTTTTGGTGCAATTATAAAAGGGATTATTTTCTTAATTTCTTTCTGACAGTTCATTCTTAGTATATAAAAATGAAATAGATTTTTTATATTGATTTCATAACCTGCAACTTTACTGTTTTTATTTATTATTTCTAATAGTTTGTGTGTGTGTGTGTGTGTGTGTGTGTGTGTGTGTGTGTGTGTGTGTGTGTGTGTGGAGTTTTTAGGGTTTCTATATGTAAAAGCATGTCATCCACAAATACTGAAAGTTTTACTTCTTTTTTTTTTTTTTTTCCTATTTTAATGCTTTTTAATTTTTTTTTCCTGCCCGATTTCTCTGGGTAAGACTTTCAATATTATGTTGAATAAAAGTGACAGAAATGGGCATCGTTGTCTTGTTTCTGATCTTAAAGAAAAAGCTTTTAGCTTTTCACCATTGGGTATGATGTTATCTGTGGGTTTGTCATATATTGCCTTTATTATGTTTAGGTTCATTTTGTCTCTACTCACTCTGTTGAGAGTTTTTATCATAAATAGATGTTGAATTCAATGAATTATTGAATTCATTGAGGTGATCATATGATATTTATCTTTCATTTTGTTAATGTAATATATCATGTTTATTGATTTGTGGATATTGAATCATCTTTGCATCTCTAGATTAAATCCTATTTGATCATGATGTATGATTCTTTTAATATATCGTTGAATTAGATTTGTTAATATATTATTGAGGATTTTTCTATTTATGTTCATTGGGGATATTGACCTGTAATTTTCTTTTTTGCGACATGCTTGTATGGTTTTGTATCAGGGTAATGCTGTCCTAATAAAATGAATTAGAAGTGTTCTTTTCCTCTTCAATTTTTTTGAAGAGTTTGAGAAAGATAGGTATTAAATCTTTCTTGAGCGTTTGGTAGAATTTACTAGTGAAGACATCTAGCTCTAGACTTTTGTTCGTTGGGAGTTTTTTGATTACTGATTCAGTTTCCTTACTAGTAATTGGTCTATTCGGGTTTTTAAAATTTTTATTATAATTCAGTCTTGGAAGAAGAGTGTATGTTTCTAGGAATTTATCCATTTCTTCTAGGTTATCCAATTTGTTGCTGTATAATTGTGCAGTGTCCTTTGTGATTCTTTGTTTGTCTTTGGTATGTTTTCAATTTTTTTCATTTCTGATTTTATTTATGAGCTCTCTCCTTTTTCAGTGAGTCTTGCTAAAGATTTGTCAATTTTGTTTATTTTTTCTAAGAACCACTTTCTAAGTTTTGTTGAGTTTTTCTGTTATCTTTTTAGTCTTTATTTCATTTATGTATGCTTTGATCATTATTATTTTCTTCCTTCAAATAACTTTGGGCTTTGTTTTTTCTTTTTTTTCTAGTTCATTTAATTGTAAAGTTAGATTGTTTGTTTGATATTTTTCTTGTTTCTTGAGGTAGGCGAGTAACTCTATACACTTTCCATTTATATTTGCTTTTGTCGTATCCCATAGATTTTGGTATGTTGTATTTCCATTTTCATTTGTTTCCAGGTATTTTTTTATATTTTCTTTGGTTTCTTTGTTAACCTATTGGTTGTTCAGTAGTATGTTGTTTAATCTTCACATATTTGTTAGTTTTTGTTTTTTCTTTTAATTGATATTTAGCTTCATAGCACTGTGGTTGAAAATGCTTGATACAATTTCAGTCTTGAATTTATTGAAATTTATTTCGTGGCCTACTATATGATCTAATCTGGAGATTGTTCCATGTGCACTTGAGAAGAATATGTCTTCTGCTCCTTTTGGATGGAATGTGCTGTGTATATCTGTTCAAGTCTTGTGGTTTAATGTATTATTTAAGGCTGATGTTTCCTTATTGGTTTTCTGTGTGGATGATTTATCCATTGATGTAAATGAAGTGTTAAAGTCTCCTACTGATATTGTTATACTGTGAATTTCTCCCTTAAGCCTGTTAATATTTCCTCTATACATTTAGGTGCTCTTGTGTTGGCCGCATTTACAAATGTTCTCTCTTCTTCCTGGATTGACCCCTTTATCATTATGTAATAAACATTTTTGTACTTTATCACAGTCTTGTTCTAAATTCTACTTTGTCTCATATAAGTATAGTTACCTCAGCTGTCTTTTGGGTTCACTTTTATGAAACATCATTTTTCATCCCTTCTCTCTCAGTTTGTGTGTGTCCTTATATCTGATATGGGTTTCTTGTAGGCAACATACAGCTGAATCATTTCTTTTTATCAATAATTCAGCCACTCTACGTCTTTTGATTGGTCAGTTTAGTCCATTTTCTTTTAAAGTACTTATTGACAGGCATGTATTTATTGCCAATTTGTCAATTACTTTACAGCTGTTTTGTATTTCTTCTCCATTCCTTTTTTCTTCTCTTGGTTTTTTCCTTTGTAGTTTTATGGCTTTCTGTAATGATATACTTAGATTTCTTTCTCATTATTGTTTGTGTACCTATACAGGTTTTTGTTTTGTAGTCATCATGAGACTCACATATAATAGCATATATTCTCTTAAGCTTAAAGAAGTCTCTTTAACATTTCTTATAAGGCTGTTTTAGTGGTGCTAAACCCCTTTAGCTTTTATTTGTCTCTTTATTTCTCCCTCAATTTCAAATGATAACTTTGCCAAGTATTCTTGGTTGGAAGTTCTTCTTTTTAGCACTTTGAATATATAATGCCACTTTCTTCTGGCCTGTAAAATTTCTGCTGAGCAATATGCTAATAGTCTTATGGGAGTTCCTTTGTATATAACATGTTTTTCTACTGTTGCCACTTTTAAGGTTCTCTCTTTATTTTTATGCTTTGCAATTTTAATTGTAATGTGTCTTGGTGTGAGTCTCTTTGGGTTCTTCTTGTTTGGGACTCTCTGTGCTTCCTGGGCCTGGATATGTTTTCTTCTTAAGTTAAGGAAGTTTTTGGTTATTATTTTTCAAATGAATTTTCTGCCCTTTCCTCTCTCACTTCTTTCTGTAATAAGAATATTATGCTCTTGATGTTTTCCTAAAAATCCTTTAAGCTAGATTTACTGTATTTTATTTTATTTTTCTGGGGCTTTGTTTGGAGCATTCTACTGCCCTGTCTTCCAGTTCATTGATTCTTTTTTCTGTGTCATCTATTCTGTTATTGAACCCCTCTAGTGTATCTTGCACTTTTTATTGTATTATGTATTAATGACACCCTAATCAATTAGTAATTACACTATGATGCCTCAGAAAAATAATTATAAGGCTGAAGGAACAAAGTAGAAAAAACAGACTTATGTGAGATTTCAATATCTCATTGTCCTATGAAAAAGAACAATTCCATAATGTGTTAAGGGACTGTTTCTAGATGTAGCATGTAAAATACCACAGAAGATGAATCTCCCAAAAAAGAGCAGAATGACATTTGTGGAAAGATATTTTAAATACCTTTCCTGAGGAAAAACAACTTCTTAAAAAAGAAAAGGAACAGAGAGGTACAACAGAAACAGATTATGGAGGAATGTGATAGTAACATGTAGAAACTAAGCACTTACAGACATGGGGAAAGTTATAGAGAAGTCTTTACACTACTCTGAATGTAGAGCATGAGAACTGACCAAGGTCAGGGGAACACATCATTTACAAAATTGTAAGTGAAGTGAGAGGATATCCTGGACACTGACAGCTCCTGGAGAGCCATCCAGGCAATTTATAGGAGGAGGAATGATGAGGTTACATTAGGAGCCAGCTTTTAATGTTACTGTTTCCCTTTATCTTTTTAAACAATGTAAAATGTATACTAAACATTTTTTTCAAGAGCCTACTGTTATTTTAAAAATTTAGTTAAAAAATACATAAAGCATTTAGAAAATACAGAACCAATAAATATAAGAATCCACATTCTAGTAAAAAATGATTTTTACTGTTTTGTTGTATTTCTTTCCAATTTTTTAAAATATTTTTTATCTTAAATAATTGTGACCATATATATAGATTAACATGTACATGTTAATGTAATTTTCTGTTTATCTTTTTTACTTAATAATTACATATAAACTTATTTTCATGTTAGTATTATAAAAAATTCTTAACTCTGAGTTTCTTCTAGTAAGAGAAAGGCAGTCTGAAAAGTTCTAATATCACATTAATATTTGAAATATGTGGTTAATCTTGGGAATATAAATATAACTCAAAGTAAAAAAAACACACACATACAAATTAATTAAATTCTAAAGGTATAGCATCTGAGTGGAAAAAATGTTTTGAATCATGGGGTTTTCTTGGTATTCTTTCATTCAATTTAGATAATTTCTTCATTCACCTTCATTAACAGTCTTGAAAACACATTACACATATTGCTATTGCATCATATAATGACAGAAACAAAAACTTATCTTTGACTGGAAATTGAGCAATGTGAAAGATCAACTGAGTTGACTATCACCATGTTCCTGGTACCTCTAGGCTCCTTGAAGCCAAGGATATGGTTCTCCTTGAATACAAGCTACATGGATTTGGGGAGTGGCTTACTATATAATAGATTAAATATTCTTCTCTTCCTGTAATGAGTCAGGATTTGGTGTTCTGATTTCTATTCCAAAGTTTGAAATGATTCTCTTCTCCTCTCTCTCTGGTAACCCTCCAACTCTAGTTGTAAAGAAGAACTCTGAATTTTACTGCTGATTGCAGTGTGTTCTGAAGGGGTTTCTAAACTCAGGCTACTGCCTAACTTCTGAGTCACAGATTTATGAGCAAAGTCAGACATGGTAGTTTGAGTATGCCAATGAAATTAGAAGGGCATTGGATTTGTCAGCTACGTGTAAAATACCCTTGTACTATAGAGCGAAACCTTCATTTTTAAGTAAATTAACTGTAAAAACTATCAAACTACAGCTGGTAAGCAAGCCATCCATCTGTGAAAAACAAATTCATTGACAACAAAAGCCTTGTTAGATGTTCCTTCAAGATATGGAAAATTTGAAGTAATTGACCTGTTTTTGAGCCCATAAAAGTCAAAAGATATAACATATCACCTTATTACTTTATCTTTGCAAAGAAAATCAAACAGCTGGGAGTTGAAAGGACAAGTAAGATGAGTAAATGTTAATCTTGAAGTTGGCATAAGTAGGCGGAAACGGGAGGAGCGAGATCACATTTACAAGCTAGTGATGGCTATGTAGCAGATGTCTTATGTAACTCTTTGCTGTCCCAATGAATGTGGATTATGTGACATCTTCTAGGGTCTCTTACTTGTAAACTCTCACTACTAGGCCATGTAACTGAATTTCTGAATTTTGTTCAACTCTGACAAGGAAGTATAATGTAATATGTAGTCTGTTTCTTCACCTGGAACCTCTTTAAGACAGTGTTCATATTTAAAACTCTTCAGCCCTGCAGCATGTAGAAACTAGAGTTTTAATGTCTCTAGACTCTCTATGCTGAGACCCAAAGAGGATGTGCCACACTTTTTTTTTTGATGCTTAAAAGAATTTCAAATTTCCCTACTAAGCATAATCACTTTCATCTAAGCTCTTTCAGAGGGAAGAGAATGGATCCAGAATTATAAAAATCTGTGTTTGATCTCAGCTGAATCACATTCTCATATTGAGCCAGATACACTATTTAACCTTTTTGATTCTTGGTTCTGGCAAGTTTTATTTTTCATTTATAAGACAAAAATAATATGTCATTTACAAGATCTTATAAGACAAATGCAAACATATCTCTGGAATATCTCAGCCTAGTACCTGCACCATAGAGAGTGCTCAATAATCACTTACTTCCACTATCTTCTTTTGAAGCTAAGTCAAAGAAGCTCAAATTTTCCTATACCCAACTGGCATTCACTATAACTGCCCTAGTTATTTCCCCAAAGGAAATCATGAAAGCACGAATTGAAATTGTGACCATTCAAAGAAAGATACTGGCAGAAAGATAGTCATTGATAAGGCATTTAGAATGAAAAGACAAACATAGGATGTAAAACTCAGACTGGAGAGCTACCACAAAAGTAAAGTTATCTACACTTTCTACCAGCTAGAGAACTGCCTTTTCTAGAGGGATTTCCAAGATTATATATTAAGATAAGGCTAATATATTTTCACATGTGGTAAGTCCTATAATAACAAAAATGTATTTTTGCCTATATTACATGATGTACTGTAAATCAATAATTGAAAAATGCCTCGAGGAGTAATAACACTAAATAAATACATAATTATTATTTAGAGCTATTTATTTCACTGGAGCAAAAAATTGCTGACAGCTTCATTATGTCAAGCCTACAGCAAGCTGATAACTTATTCTGTGGTCTTTGAAGTCACTTTTTGGATTGTGCTGTACATGAGCAAATGAATAATAGCTGGAAACATTGCTAAATGGAACTACTCAGTGAGGGCACCATTTTTCCCTTTAAATCGTATTACAGAACTCATGCAAATGGAATGGTGTAAAGGGAGACCTAGCTTGAAAGTAGTACATATGAGAAACACTTGAGACTTTGGAAGACGACAGGACTTTGGAAAATCACACTTGTCAAAAAAGTTAATTTTTTCTTAGGCAGTATTACTAGAAATGGAGCATTCTTATCCTGTGAAGTTCTTATACCAATGATATAATGCCTGGAATGTCGTGTACAATTCAGGTCACCACATTTTAAAAGAGACTGACAGATTTCAGGCTTCGTATGAAAAGTAATTTTAGCTGGGAGAAATAACTGTTTTATTCAATATTTTAAGGTTCTGGAAAAATGAAGGATACTTAAGCTATGTTGTTAAAGACAGCATTACTTTGACAAAAGTGAAAACGTTATAGAAAGCAAATTAACTGAAAATAAGGTAGAACTTCCTAATAACTAGAGTTTTCCAGTATATAGATCCCCTGAATTAGAAATATTTCAAAATTTCTCCTTTGAATACAAAGATGAAATACATAACATTTTTAACCAGAATGTTAAGATGAATTTTAAATTTTTTTAAATATTCTGATAATAAATTTCTAGATAATCTATATCAGGTAGTTGAAGTCAGCTGGGCTTGTAATTTTTAAATTCTAAATTATTTAGCTGCAGTCTTAATTTGCATAAATCGCAACTAAATTTAATTTTTATAAATTTTTCTTAGGGGAAAGATAAGTATTATTTTTTTTAGTTGACCAGTCATTTATAATTAAAAGCACCTAGATACTTAGGCAAATAAAATATGAGTAACTGTACCTTCGATTTCTGCTTTGCCTTGATTGCTTTAAAAGAATATACCCATATTGCCATTTTCACTCTTCACTATCTCTCTAAGCTCAGAGATTCAGTTCTATGTCAAAGAGACAAACTCCCAAACCAAATAGATAGAAACAAATGAGTAGACAAGGAAACACACACACACACACACACATGCATACATACATGTGTGCATGTGCACACACACACATACCCAACACAGGAATCCTGTTTTAGACAAATTTTGAAGTTACCAGAGTCATGTAAACCTATAGCAATTCTATTTTGGATATAATTTTTGGAGATTTCCACTCCCAGAGTATTAATGATATTGGCTCATTTTGTATGTTTGTCTCTGGAGGACAAGACTAAGTTGGGAGAATTAAAGTAGGCAATTATTGTTTTTCATTATAGGCTTTCATTTTCATTTTCATTTTTTACCATATGCAAGTATTAATTAAGTATAAACATTTAAAAGGAATCTAAAGTATATCAGCGATATCAAGTTAGCCAAAGAGAACCAAAAGATGTACTGAACTCAAGAGGCTAATGAAACACTATCTGTGAAGGCTTAGCTGAGAGGCAGTGCCACCAAGGCATGCCCAAATATGGACTCTATGTCCTGTTAGTATGGCTACCACTCCTGAAGAGTGTGTGGTTAGTAGCAAGGTCGGATTTATTCCATTTAGTTGCCTAGAAAGTGTGGAATCATATCACCTTTTGACTTCTGTATTGAACTGTTAAATTCTCCTTTAATGTCTCTTACTCTTTGGTTCTTATGAATCTATTATTTATTCTCAGGTCCCTATTGTCTTTTTAATAATCCATAAAATTAACCCTTCATTCTTTTCACTTGCTTTTTTACCCAGTTCATACCATGGTCAGACATTTCAAATATTCTTAAGCCAGAGACCTAAAATTCGAAGTTACCTTGGTCTTTGGTCATACCCATGTGACAATCAGTATTTTTAGCTGTAAGAAACAGAAATCAACTCTAGCTGATTTATGCAGGTAAGGCATGTATTAAAACATATTAAGTAACTCTCCAAATTGTCTGAAATGCTAGTAAACCAGATTCAAAAAATGGGAAAGAACCAAGGTGGACATTGAAGCTACGACTACAACCAAAATCATATTTCAGAAATGGTCTGAGAAGTGTCATTACCACCACTGCCATTAATAGCTGCTGTTGCTGGCACTTGGTTCTGGTTGCTTATAGAAATAAGATGTTTCTAGCGCTGCTCCTAAGAGAAATTGTTCATTCACCCTCCTTGTCTGTGTGGCTTATTCCAGAATCAAAGTTGTGGACGAAAGCATGCATATGAATAAGCCCCAGTCCTGTGTTCTTGCCCTAGTTACTTTCAAGAGGTAGGATTAAGGGAGTGCCTAGTCCTTCTAGCTTTTAATGTCACTTATCAAAATTTATACAGTGGGACATCTTATAAACATAGGACAAAGTTCACATGCTGGGCTGCCAGAAGTAATTAAAATCAAGTAAAATAAATAAAAATATAACAAATATTTATGACTATATTTTGCCACTTAATAACTCTTGGTAAACCTACTCTTTGCTTTTACTTCCATAAATCTATACTCTATATCTACATTTTCTCATTACCTGTTCACTACCTGGAAATATAGGTAGCTTTTATTCCTATCACTCCTGTAAAGTTTCTACATAAAAAGTAACCTAGTTATAAAATCAGATAGCTTCTTCTCATTTCTCACCTTTTTCTACTTCATTATTTTCTTTATGAAAATTTATCCTTTGGCTTCTGTGTCATTGTTCTGTGCTAACCTTTTGACATTTTCTTCCTAACTCTCCTTTCTTGTTGTATATATGTTATGTTTCTAGGAACTCTCAGGTATGTGTGTATGTGTATGTGTGTGTATATGTGTGTGTGTGTGTGTGTGTGTGTATACACATACATACATACACACACATATATACATTTATCTGCCATGCCATTTATTGCCATAATTTAAACTATCATCTATATTTAGACAAAAAATATACATCTGTCCCTCAGTCTCATCATTGAGTTTCATACTAAAATCAATAAATATCTGATAGAGATCTATGTAGATTTTACCCTACCACCTCACATTAATCATGTCCATAGTAAAACTTGTCTTAATAACAAATTTTCTTCTATGATCTTTTGCTGAGTTAATGGCTTCATATGTGTATGTATGTATATGTGTGTGTGTGTGTGTGTGTGTGTATACACACATATATTTACAATCAACTAAATGTGGCATTTTATAATTAATTTTTCTTTCTCTAACTCAGAAACCAAGTCTAAGAAATTTCCAAGGAAAGTCACTTCTACCTCTGCAGTTTCTCTTACATCCATCTTCTTTCTATTAACATTATCATCGACCTGCTCTGCACCCTCATTTCCAATAGCCTTGACAACTGTAATTGTTTCCTAATTGGTCTTCTCACCTCTGGCTTTTAGCCTTCCCAATCAGTTTTGCTCACTGCTGCAAGAGAAAGTTTCTTAAATCACATGTTTTATATTACTCTCTGATTTCATAATCTTCTATGACTTCCACTTGTATTCTTTCTTAAAATTCAAGGCTCTCATCATTTAATCCTAAGTGGCCATTTCACTCTTACTTCTGTTCCTTCCATTGCACACTGAAGTGCTGCTCCGAAGCTGCCACTCCCAGAGTCTACATTGATTTTCCATGCCACTTAGATGATTTTTCCATTAGTACCCTTCCTCCCATTTCTACCTATAAAATCTATTTACTTATCAGGGTCCAGTACTTCATAATGTCTAACTTCAAATTGTGTGTGCGTGTGTGTGTGTGTGTGCGCGTGTGTGTGTATAAATTTTAATAGCATTTTATTTTCTTGCTCTTAATGTTTCTTTCATGAGTGGTGCCCTTCTTTCCATTTCTACCTATAAAATCTATTAATTTATTAGGACCCAGTCCTGCATAATGTCTAACTTCAAATTTTTTTCCTCTGTGTAAATTTTAATAGCATTTCATTTTTTTAAATTTTCGTACCAGTTTGCATTGTATTGTAGTTATTCTGTACATAGTGATTCCTTCTAGCAGATCTTAAATTTCATGAAAGCAGATAGCTTCCCCTATCCCTTACTCAGAGTTTTGAAGATAATAGATGCTCAATAAAAATTTGTTGTGTTGGTCTGAACCTAGAAATCTAAATTCAAGATCCTCACCTATTCAGAAGCAAAATCAAAAGAACAGAAACAATTTTATGCTTTTTATTTATCCTAACTCATTGCTTCTTTGCACTGTTACTATTTGAAAATATTCATTATGCAAATTGTTCATCATTTAAGTCTTAATCATAGAGGTAATAAACAACAGATAGTATTCTTATCAAGCACACTGAAATTAGTGATTTGATATTTAGATATATTAGAATATTTAGCCAATATTTCATTAGAGCTTAAGGTAAATTTGACAGTTTGATTTCAAAACTAAAATTTTTATACAGTCAATAATATTTGGGGACCTAGAAAAATTACACAAACAGGTGATTAGAAAACTGGCTTGGGAGTTTACGGATGTATCTAGTTAGGGGCTAACCACCTCTGATAAGTACTTCATTCACTATTTTTCTCTCTCCCTTTTTTTTCACATGAGAAATAGAAATATTTTAAATATGTTCTACTCATTGGTAGAATAAATTAATCTTGATGATGCTTTGTTTATACTGTTAAATTATTAGGAAGAGGTATGGGCAGCTAGATATGGGAGAGCAAATAATTAGGATCATATGCGAAGCTGCAAATGGAAAAAGGTCTTTCTGTGATCAGTGCCCTCTTAGGAGATGCAATTTAGAGGCTTGAGCATGGACTAGAGCTGACTGCTAGAGTTGAAATCACACCTCACTAGTATGTGACTTTTACAAACTATTTAATCTTCATCTCTTCAATTCCCTCATCTGTAAACAGCACCTACCATGTAGTTATACAAGGATTAGCTGAGCATTTAGTAAGTGTTATGAAGTGTTTGCTATTATTAAATGTGTGGTTTCTGCTGCAAATATCTATTGTTGGCTTCAATATTAAATGCACTTATTGTTTTTATTAGCTCAATGACATTTATTTCAGCTTTTGATCTGAGTTTGTTTTCCTGCTTTTAAGCTTATGGGAAACACAAGAATCAATGGAGATTATTTCAACTGAATTTAGAGTTTATCTAAGAGAACTTCAAGGGCAGGAGACCAAACGAAACAAGAAAAGAGGATTTAAAAGACAAAATTGGATTTAAAAGTTTAAGAGATTAAATAGGTGGATAAAGGTACCCAGCTTGTATTTTAGATAAAAGCTGGAAAAATGGTAGTTACTCTGCTAGTCAATGGCTCCTGACCCCATTAGCTAAGTGCTTACTCTTACTCTTATTCTTATTAATAATGCAAAATGGGCAGTTTTTTCTTTCCTAGAAAAAAAAGTTATTAAGAATGATTTTGATTGCCAAATCATGTTATTATCACAGGAGTAATAACTTGAAATGTAGATGAATAGTGATGATATGAGAGAAGTACAGAAGAGTCCTACATATATGTCAAAAAAAGCAATATTTACCATGAGAATCAATGTTGATGACAGATAAGAAGAGTTAAATTTCAACTGTTTTTTCAGTTGCAAAATATGAAATCTAGGAACTTTTAAGAGAAGACTTTAGAAAAATATAAAGAATGTTAGAAACAAATAAGAAGTTATTATGATTTAAATATGTTAATTTACATTTAATCATTATTGGTTTCTTAAGACTGAAGATTTTGAAAAATGTGATTTTTTTTTTTTAGTTAAAAAATTTAAGCCTAGTGACAAATTTTTAATACATCTAGTTTATGGTATCTATAATCAATATCTGTATCTGTATCTATATCTATGTATCTACCATTATCTATATCATTATCTATATCTATATATTTAATTCTATTTCATGTTATCTTCTAATCTTTATTTTTCCTTATTTTTATTTTCTATACCATTTATTATCTTGTTACATTGTAATTGTGGAAGCATCCTCAATCATTTAAAAAATAAGATAGAATATAAAAAGAATACATAAATAGCAAGGGATAAATGAAGCCCCAGTAATTATTTGCCTTATTGCTTTCCACTGCTTTGGACATGAGCAGCCATGTTGGGTCTGAACAAGTACAATTAGAATTATGAAAGAGATTTTAGTTTCTAGTATTAATGGGAAATCATTGGAAGTTAAGTTGCTTTTTTTTCTTAAAAAGAGTGTTTTTGTTTTCTGAAATTATATTTCATTCCTTCTTATGACATAGTCAAGACTGATTAAATCTTAGTCTGTTTTTATTTTAAACAATCTGATATTTTATTATTGGTATTTATCACAAGGTTCAAAGGTTTATTTTTTACTTATTCCTGAGGAATTGAGAAGCCCTTTAGATAGTAACTAATGATCAAGAACATTTTTCTTTTTGTATAAATCAAAATTTTATTCTCAATTTCAGTATCTTAATTTTCATGAACTTACATACATTAATATGCTGCGATTAAGTCCTTGGATTTTAGTTTTAATGTCGTGCCATAGAGACAGATAAAGTGTGCCAAACTCATGATTATCTTAGCAGGATTGTTAAATCAATACTTTTAATTTTCTCATGTAGGATACTCTTTCTTTTATGACTAAAAGTCATGATAGCTTTTGAGTTTTAAAAATCTGTAGATGTTCTTGTAGCATATCCTATGCTCAGTAATTCTGTATGGTCAGAATAATCTGTAGACTGCATCAGTCCTTTAGTTTTACACAAATTCTGGTTTGAGCTTTTATTTTTTCATAGTTCTACTTTAATTACTGATCTCTATAACAACATTCCAAGACATTAATTTAAAAAAAAAGATTCAAAATTAAATTCAGATATTAAACTATTATAGAAGACAGATATTTGTCAAATTTTGTGAGCCCAGATGAAGGGTTTCATCTTCATAATTGTGTGCTGCTATATCTCAGGGGACTGTATAGCAGTCATTTTAACAATCTTCTTATGCGTCAACATTTTCAATGAAAAAATACTACATGTTTTTGAAAACCTTAATATTTACATGTTTGTTCAAGGTACCTTGGTGTGTGAAATTTATAGATGAGAGTACTATCATTATTTTAAATGAAAATGCCTTAGAGTTTATTCCCTTTAAAGTTTAAATGTAGCAGGATGAAATGGTGTTGCATTACCTTCTAACAGACTGCAAAGAATAGGGACACTGCAAAGGAAGTGGCTTAAACTAGGATTTTTAAGAGCAATAGTGGAAACAAATGTTATCTTTTGAGTAGACTCAGTCATGATAACTATCTGTTATGTATCGTGCTCATTTTAGGAGTTGTCTTCTCAGTTACCTGCTTATCAAGAACTGTAAATAAAAGTAAGAGATAAACCTCTTATGTGTCAGAGTCTCATTTTTCTCAATCAAGCTGCACTTTATAGTGAATTAAACACACTGACTACTTTCCAGTCAGGGGTACACACCATACATAGTCTTAATTATTTTTTGTATCTCTGTTCATAGTCCCTTTTAATCTTGGAAAAAATGGAAAGAGAAAATATAGTGATTATAAAATAATCTAGGTGAAGTCAAAAGACATATTTTAATAGCAACATGTCAATGGAAGTTACAGGCTATGATGGAGAAGCTAAGGGTTTTCTCTTTGTGTTGGCAATTGGATTTTAAGAGATTCAGCTGCATATTTAGTTAGTATCAAGAATAATACCACAGAATCAGACTCTAAAGTGCTATTGCTTTGACTTTGACGTAATTTTCTATGATATTCTAAAGCTTCTGTTCATTTGATTCCAGATTTCTCTTTTCTGAAGTAACACAATAGAGAGTCTTAGGTATAAGGCCATAGAGTATAGCTGTAGTTGCATACGCTAGAAAATTACATATTATTGAATACATTTCCTAAAGCCAAGTGTCTCTGAAATTGCCTTGTTTTTGTGGTATCAGAGTAAAGGATCATCTGAATTCCACATTGAGCAAAAGGACATTGTAACATCAAACAATCAGCAAAAATGTAAATACCATCTTCTTTCTCTAAGCATGAGGAAAACTGTGGGAGTTTTCTTCTGGAAAGTTTATCTTTCAGTAAATCTGAATGACAGTTTAAGCCAGTGGTTTTTGAACATCACTTGGAGAATAGATAATGCTTATTATCAGTCCTCCACCCCAGATTAACTGAGTCAAAATCTTGGGGATGAGATTCAGTCATCTACAATTCAGGTGATTCTAATGAATGATAAAATTTGAGAGCACCAGTTTACACTGCTGGTTTGGCTAGCAAATGTGGCCTTCAAAGTTTCAATTAATTAAACCCTTGTTTTTCGTTTTTTTTTTTTTATACATTTAATAATTTTATTTGCTTTTATAATTCATCAGTTATATTTTCAAAAGTAGTATTGTTACTACCAAGGCCTTTTATTTGGTACAGGTTTTACATTAAGTTGCTCAAAATAATGCACTATTATAAGACATTTTAGAAGCAAATCATGTATTTTTTTTCTTTTAAAGCTTATATTCATTTTAAGATGAGCAATGTGAATTGAACTCAGTGATTAAAAGCTTAAGGAAAAGAACAGAATTTAGATTTTATAAGCATCTCAGACCTATTAAATAGTAAAATAATAACTGCTTCTGACATACCATATAGATTACAGTCATTCATATGTCAAATATATATCATATATGTATATATATGATGTATATATGTGCGTATGTATATATATGTATATATTATAAGATATATAATAGATATGTGTGTGTATATGTGTATGTATGTGTGTGTGTATATGTGTGTGTATGTGTATATATATATATGTATATATTATAAGATATATAAGATATATTACTTGAGATATCAAGTAATAAGGGGACTCAGAATTGATTATTGAATTCAGCAATATGCAAGTCTTTGATAGAGTGGTAATTATATATATATTATATATGTATAATTATATACATATATATGTATATATAATTAAAATATTAAATAAGAAAGACCTTACAAAGAAGAGATATTTGAGGAAATATCTGAAGGAGGAAGTAGAAATGAGACATATGGACATCTGGATGAAGAACAGCCTGGGCAGAGGGAACAGCAAGGGCAAAGGCATTGAGCAGGAGCATGCTTATCCTGTTTCGAAGTCATGAAAGAAGCTAATAAGTATGTCTAGAGCAATGTGAGCAAGGGAGATAGTATCAGAGGACAGAAAAACCCTATTGATGGCTTCTGTACTGGTTTAAGCCAGAAATGATTATGTCCTGACTGCGGCAAGGTCAGGAGAAGTACCCAGATTATGGGGATGTTGTAAAGGTGGTTCTAGTAGGATTAGTTAATAGATTGATTTGGGCTATGAGAGAAAGAAAATTCTCTCATAAAAAATTGGGTTTTTATCCTGATCAACTGAATGATTGGAATTGCTACTACTGAGAAGTACAGAATGTTAGGAGAAGCAGATTTGGAGGAAAACACTGAGAGCTGGTTTTGGACATATAAAATCTTGGATGCCTATTAGATAGATATGCAAACAGGTCATTGTAACTGCAGGCCTAGGGTTCAAGGTGGAGGTACCTAATGGAGCTATAAATTTGGAAATAATTTATAGATGAAATTTAAAAATACAAGGCTAGATTAGGTAAAGAATGAATTTAGCAACTTGAGTTCATATATACTCCAGTACTTAGATGTTAGGGAGATGAGGAAGGACTGGCAAAGAAGACTGAATGAAGCAAGGCCACTGACATCAGTTGTATCAAATTTTGCTGAGATATCAAGTAATAAGGGGACTCAGAATTGATTATTGAATTCAGCAATATGCAAGTCTTTGATAGAGTGGTAAGGTGAGAGCCTCACTGGGGCAAGTTCAAGAGAGAATGAGAGGAGGCAGCAAAAACAAATATTTTAAGAAGTTTTGCTGTAAAAGTGAGAAGAGGTAAAGGACTGCAGTTAGATTAGTTTTTTGTTTGCTTGTTTCTTCTTTTTTTTTTTTTTGAGATGATAAAAGTAATCTTTGTGAATCAGGAAACATAATTGAAAAAGAAATAATTATGTTTGTGAGAAAAATGGGGGATGGTTGCTAGAGTGATGTGATGTCATTCCCTTGGCAAAAGGGATATGATCTAGTACAAAGCAGTGAGATTGGCTTTAGATATGAATAAAAATGGTCCATTTATTAGGTGAGAATAAACAGAGACAAGCAGTTCTTGGATCAACATGGAGTGTTTAGTGCTTAGAAGGGCTCTTCTTTTTTTCTGTGTGTTTCAGTAAAATTGGAAGCAAGTCATGGTTTAAGGTAAGGATTAAGGAAGAGGTGTTAGAAGTTTGAGAAGAGAAGGTAGGAAGTAGAAGTTGATTAATTGCTGCATTAGGGCCTATCTGAAGTTTGTGGTCATTAATTCAAAGGTGACATGGCTACGTGGTACAAACATGCATGGAGTAGACAGTGACCTGGATTTAACCAGAGTTGAGATTTAGCTTGGCACAATAAAAGCCTTTAAAGTATATGCAAGGATTTTAATGAAGACATATAGAATCTAATCTGGATAATGAGTAAAACAGGGAAACGAGAGTGATGAAATTTTGTATAATCAATTTGTCGTAGGTCACAGAGGGGATTTTAAAAAGTAATTGGAATTGTAATATTAAAGGATTTTCAAAGCAGAGAGAAAGTGGAGTGCTTGAACCTAAGATTAAGGAAGGGGTACAAATACTAATGACAATGTCTGGACTATATAACCTAAGAGTGAGACGGACTGTAATATTTGTATTTATTTTTCTTGATATTGCTTATTTTTATCACAAATCATTGATAATGTTCCAAACAGAGTTTACTTTAAAAGTCATATTTTTACCAAGACGAAAAATACTAATTTCAAGTAATACACAACAAATTGAAGCATTTGCTTCTGTCCTAGAGCCATTTTACGAATTAACTCAAGAACTAATTTTCAAATAATCTTGTACTCCTATTGTTTTGCCAGCTGTTTGTGCTCAGAAAGTAAATGAAATGCCAACGATGTTTACATAATGAAACCTGAATTACTGAGTTCTACTTCCCAAGAGTCAAGTGATATTAATTCTAAATGAGACTATTAAGTTCTTTTTCTGGAATTATATCCAAGGCTGGGCCCTTTCTTTACTGACATGCATTGCTGCTTTAAATCCAAGCAGTTATTTATTTTTAGAAATTGTGTTTAAGTTACGGTCTTTTGATGTTTCGCCGCTCACCAGTCCATCACACCAAGATTAAAGCCAGTATTAAAAAACAAATATATATTTTCACAAAAATGTAATTAAGTATAACTTTAAAAATATTGTATAGTTTTATTTAATGGTTACTCATGTAAATTTGTACAATCTTCATTTTCCGGATGGGCAAATGAAACTTGTAAGGTTAAGATACGTAAAAGCCAGAGTTAGAAAGGACATTAAATTCTTCTAAGCTTTGATTTAGTAATATGATATTTAAACTAGGGTTCATCACTGATTTTTTCAAAGAGACATTTTGAATGGATTCAGGCTATAGAAGAGTTTGGACTAAACTCTTAGTTAAATTTTGTGCCTCTATTTTTTTTTTCAAACCAGTAAAATAATAAGACGATATTGGAACTCAATCTCAATAATAATTCAAATAAGACAATTACTCAAGTAGATATGTAGTTAGCATTCTGAATGATATAATTTGTATAGGCCAAGGATGTTAAACACGAAAATTAAGAGCTATACTCTACGAACTTCTCCTTTATCCCTAGCAGAGAGACTTTGTCTGTCTCATTACTCTTTCCTGATGAACTTAGCCTCAGAGTTAGTCTCAGGCAGCATTACAGACAGCCAATACTCGTTTGCGAACATTGGCACACAAGAAGAAAACTATTTTCTATTCAAGCTTTAGGAATTATACATTTGAAAGAATTAACACCCCCAAAATACTCCCCTTATAACCAAAGAGTAGTCTGTGTACTGAAAAAAAATCGCCTGAGTAAACATAAATCTATGTTTAGATAGGAAGTATTGCCATTTATTAGGCATGAACTATAGGGAAAACATAGGGTATATATATATATAGTAGTGCTAACTATAATGAGTATAGCATCTATCCTTAGAGTCCACAGTTTTCTAAAGGATGTTGTGTGAGCAGATGTTCAGACAGACATTAAACAATTACATCACAATTACAAATTGTGACCATTTCCATGAAGAAGTATAGCATACTATGAGAGTAGAACAAGGAGACTTGATTTATGTGGATGGAGTCAGAGAGGATCTCAACAGAGAAGTGACATTAAAATTGAGGATTTTAGGGTGAGTGGGTATTGACCATGGCAAGACAGAAGTGCTTGTGTGCTTATGTGTATATAGTTGGGGTTCATGGATGATGAAGAGAGTGTTCCTCCTCAGAGTCTCAGAAAGGGAAATGCTTGGAATGTTTTAAGAACAGAAGAAAGACCAGCGTGAGGAGCAACTCCAAGGAAAACAAAAGTCTATGAAAGAATATTATGCTCCATTTATGAAGCAAACTCAAATGTGACATGATTTTGAATCATTGATGAAGTATAATAAAAGATGCTCCATTTGACCTTCATGTGGTAGTATAGGGGGAAGGTTATTTGCAGTTCTTTGAATGCTGTGAGACAAACAAGTAAAGATGGTTTAATAAAACAACTCTTCTGAAACTCTTGTCTTTGCAGATGATTTAGCTAGAAATTTTGCACTATAAGTAACTAGAAAAATTTTAGTAAACTTAGCTAAAAATGAATATTTATGTTAGAATTGTATGGGCTTTAAAGGTTTGGATTCATATCAGGAATAGACTGGAATCAGGGATTGGAGCTCAGTATAGATCCCACAAATCATTCTGTATCTCTCTTGTACCTCTACATTGAATCCTCAATCTATCTCTACTTCTGCTGCATTTGTTGTTGTTATTGTTGTTGTTTTTAGTGAATACTCTTTGAGACCACATCTCAATCCAGAAAACACACTGTTGTTTTTTGAATATGAAATGACATATTTTAAAATGCATAATTATACAAAATTAAATTTTATATTTAAAATGTGCATATGGAACTAAAATAGTGAAGGTATATTTATTCAAGTCAGTCATACAAAATTCAGAAATTCAAACGTTATCTGTAATGACCTTTTGGTTGATATTTAAATATGTTTAAATGTGGAAGCATAAGTTAAAACAGATTCAAAGTACTTATTGAAATCACAAGTTCAAGAGTTAGTCTTCACAGTCAAAATTACAATTTCATTAAGTGGAATGTTTTCACTTGTCTTATTCTTTATCAAAGGCATCTAGTTCTCAATATATATATAATTCGAATGGGAAGGTTGATATCAGCTATGGTCAACACCCTCAATATGTATCTCTAGTAAGCTCCTCTTTTTCTTCATCTTAATCATTCCAAACTTATCAACTGTTTTTAAAATTCTGACCCATTTTTTCCTGAACTCATAAATAAATATGGATCTTTAGATGGATGTGTTTCTTATTTTCTGAACACCAAACTCAAACCTGCCTACAAAAATAAAATAGTGAGGGGAATATGTAATTAAATGGAGATGTGGGTAAAAAGAAATTAGAAAAAAGTAAAATTGGAGAAACTAGAAAATGTTAAATATTCTAGTTCAGAAGAAGTAGAGCCGGTAAAAAAATAAAATAGAGGATGATGCAAAGGGAAAGGAGTAATTAATGAGTATAGTCCTGGAGAAGGTAAGGGAGCATGACATCCATTGGCACAAGTGAAAAGATTGGCCTTAGCTAGGGGAATGGACATTATCTCCTTTGCGTCAGGGGAAGAAACATAAAGGTTTAAATGTTACATAACCTATAATTTGATTTCTTAGAAGTAGAGATGACATTTGATAACTTATTTTATTAAAAATTATTATTCAAGTTTATCTTGTTCATATTAACAATATGAAACATTGATATTTTAACCCAAAATATAAACAACCTAATTACTTTGCAGAGAAAAAAAATGTAGGTTCTATCTAAAGCGATTCCTGAAGCCTACCTCAATAGGGCAGTGAATTAAGAGTTCAAGTGGACACTTAACTGTACACAATTAAAATGTATCTTTTAGAATAAAACTTTACTTGAGTATCCAAAAGCTTGGCATCTGACACATTTTCTCACAAAAAATATACAGAATGCTTACACCTTACGTTTTTGGTATGTTTCCAGTGAGTATATTTTTACCACTTATTCCTTGTCGAACTTTAAACTAAATGAGGTGTCGACTTCTATTCTTGAATTAAGATAGAGCTTAGGATGTTTTATATCTAGACTCTCTCTCTCTCCTCTTATTTCAGCCCTACCCTACAGAATTGCCTTATGAGAAGCACTTTCTAATATATTTAGTAAAACATATATATAACACTTTTTTTTTTCAAATTCGATGAACCTATGCAAACTATTTTTTAACTTCTATTATAGGAATTAAGACTCATCTCCCTCAATAGTTATTGATAAGAAACTTATTCACTTTTTTCAATTTCTAATAATAGTTTCAGAATTTAGTTTTGAATTTAATTTTTATAGTTTTCCTAAGCCAGTTATAACTTTTCTATTGCCTTATGATGTTCCCAGTTTTATTGTACCGAGCCCATCACAGATTTTTTAGGAAGGAGATAGGTTATTAGTAAACTAATTAATTTAAAACAACAACCAACGATTAATTTATATATCTATATTTATTAATCTGATGTCTTTTACTGACATAAGATAATATATTATAATTAAATATTATCAATTACATGTTTAATAATAAGACTATACTAGCAAATTATAATCGAGGTTTGTTTAAAATATAACTTCAAAGTCTAAAGGGGTGTTTTGAAAAATTAATGAATTGCTTATAATGGGTTCAGAATAATCTGTTGCAGTAATCTGATCAAAGAAGCTTTTGTATTTGTGCAATAATTTATGTTACCTTGAGTCATTGGAGAAAGGACATTGAAACCTTGTTCATTTTAGCAACCTTTGTTTTTCAACCCGCATAGTAGAGGTGTATGTAATTTTTGGTTGCGTTATATACAACAGAAGCTTGGTTTATTTTCACTTCAGAACCTCCTTTTGACTTAGTATTAAAAGGTTATTCTGTATATAGGTTACTATGTGCAATACTTAGTTTTAGCTTATTTCTGGATTTAATTCTTATAATGGCTCTATATGCTAGTACTTGGCAAATTGCAAGGCCCTCACTCTTCTCTGCCACCCCCTACTGATTCCTAATTGATGCATGTCGATGAACCTGTATCATGGGGAGCTTGTGCAAAAGTGATCTGTATCTTGTTTTTCTATATTTATTCTCTTAAACGGATGGTAAATGTCAATTTTTGAAGATAGAATAGGAAGCAAAGCAAGTGATTTACTAACAACATGGAGAAAAATTGTTTTAATCGGCACAGGAAGTTCTAATTAAAAGAGGTGTTTTAAATAAAAATTTTGAAAAAGTAAGAAGTAAGAAATAAAAATTTTGAAAAAGTATGAAGTAAGATTTGCTATTTATGATAAGTTATAGAGTAAAATTCTAATTAAAAAATATTCCTTATACTTTATAGTTTAGTAAAAAGCAGTGTATATTTTATGTAATGAGTGAAGATCAAAAGCTAGCTAATATCAAAAGTGATAGAATAATAAAATGATGGTTGATTAATTAATTGAATTTTCTTTTATCCTCTGCTACTAATTTTCTAATTGTAGTTACTAAATAAATAATTATCATAAGCTGCTTTAAAACTGTACTAATAAGTAAAATAATGTTTTTATTTTATAAGTGCCTTTACATATTCATGAGGCTCCATTTTATATACATGGAAAGCAGACACCAACATTCGTTTTTATGTATTTTGATCAATATCCTGATTAAGTGGTTTCCTATATTTCAGTAAATAAATAATTAAACTTTGGAATTGGAACTAAAAATATATGTTTATTTTATGAGTTAAGTTATTATTTTTAAAATCTATATAAATATTGGCTTATCTGGCTAGTTAGGTTAGTATTTAAAGTGTTATCAATGGGTAGTTAACAAATTAGTTACTTTTGAAGATAAGGCTCTAGACTCAAGGCCAATAATTGTACTTCCAAGTTTGATTGTGCTACAAATGTCTACTGATGAATAGTAATATGGAGTCATTATTTCCATTAAAAAGCAACTTAAATCAGACTCTGCTTGCTTTTCTTAAGAAATATGCATTGACTACTTCCCATATGCAGACACTTCATGTGTACTACCTCATCTAATACACGAAACTTAAGTCCCATTTGCGGATAGGGAAACTAGGACTTAAAGAGATTCAGTAGCTTTCTAAGGTCACATGACTAATAAAAAGTGATGCTTGGGTTGAAATTTAGGTTTGTTTGATTTTTCAGGTTATAATCTTTTTTTTTTTTTAACCTTATACCACTTCCAATTTTATATATAAAGGAAAAAACTATTCTTATATTGATGTTTGTGAAAGATAATCCATCGGATTCCTTCGTGATGCCTTAAAATCACAAACATGAACATATTTTAAAAGCTTTTCATGTGAATTACTTTTCTATTAGGAATCATTGATCATTTTGACATCCTTGCACCATAAAATCATCTTTTACATTTTGATTTCAGTTTTTTTCTTTATAGATAAACAGTTGTACACTGGTTGAAATACTGAGCTAGTTTTGCAAATAACTTTTTGCTTGTTTTTTTTGCAGAGAGCATGTGGTACGATAAATATATGTCATTCAAAATTCTAACTTTTCATTTATCTCAAACCTCTGATTTAACACTAAGAATCAATTATCCTTCTTCCTATTCTCTTAATCACCCTCACAAGTACTAGCAAGTGACTTCCACTTGTTTAATTATTTATTTGATGAGAGGAGGTGATTTTTCACATATGAACATCAAATAAGTGAGTTAGATCGAGAGAACATGAAGCGGAAGTAACATTTGGTTTAGGTACTGCAAGCTAAGGCATAATAATTTGTGTCAAAGATTATTATGTATAAGGCATAATAATTTATGTTAAAAATTATCATGTATCATTGACTTTGAGTTTATTATAAGTACTCAAAAGAGTAAATTTTAAAGCCTTAGCACCCAAGAGTCTACTATAGCAAGAAACAAAAAGCAAGACAGACAGATGGCAATCTGTACCCCATGACTAAAGTATAAAATTTTTACAAATATTCGTGAGTAACTAATCATGTGACTAAACCTATTTAACTGTTCTGAAATCCAAAATATTTAATAGGGCAACAATTCTAAGAATGTTTCAAGTCTAATCAAGATGTTACAGAATGTTCTTTGAGGAAAGTACAGCATTCTTATCTAATTGATTCAATGGCTAAATGAACCTTGAACTTTCTGCAATAAATTTGTTTTTCTTTTTGAGGATTTGAAATTAAAACACACGTGTGTGCGTGCACACACACACACACACACTCACAGAGCCCACTAAGAAATAATTATTAAAATAGTGCTTATTTACATCTTTTTATATTTACAGGTAAACTATAGTTAATTTAAAAAATAAGAATGAGTTTATTAAATATATATATATTTGAAAATGTTCACTTCTCTAATATTGGAGTGTATCAATTTTGAGAACACTTATTGAAAAGGGAAATCCATATAGTTGTGTATAACTGTCATGGCTTTAGTTTCCAACAGAGTACACTAAAAAGTATGGCAAAGACTTTATTTACCAAAATAAAACCACATAGCCATATTCTCTGTTTCTGATTTATCACAATTATTTTTGACTTGGAAAATCTCTCTCTCAACATGCTGTTTTATGTCTTGTGATTCAGAGTATCCTTTTATAGCATGTTGCAGTACTTCAGAAAGGAGACAGCCCCATTTCCTAACATTGTCATAAATCAGAGAGCCTGTAGCTGTGGCAATAAGTAGTCTTCCCTTATTCATGAGGAATACATTCCAAGACCCCCAGTGAATGCTGGAAACAGCAGATAGTACTGAACTATCTCATTATGTTTTTTTCTATACACACATACCTATGATGAAGCTTAATTTAGAAATTAGGCACAATAAGAGATTCACGACAACTAATAATAAAATAGAACAATCATAACAATATACTGTAATAAATATTATGTGAATGTGGTCTCTGTCTCTCAAAATATATGGAATTTCCATTTAATGTTTTCTGACAATAGTTGACTGTAGGTTACTGAAACCATAGAAAATGAAATATTGCACATAAGAAAGTTACCCAACCCCACAGTCACTGAGATTTTTTTTTAATCATTAAATATAGAGGCTGTTATAGTTCTCTTATGGAGAGCTTAGATATAACAGTGGCTTGTAGGTCATTTTCTTAAATTAAAGAGAGAAAATTTGTTTGTTTGGACTGTTTGCACTTCAGTTTTAGATACAATTATTTCTCTCATCTATTTTTTTTAATTCCACTCTCCCTCATACACACATATAACTTCCCACACCAGAAATGCTCCCTCTCCTTCTTAGACACCCATTCCTATTTCCTTTACTGAGAATGCCTTGTTCTAAATTAGCTTTAATAATTTTCTTCTTAAATGTAGACTGATAATAACTTATGATGTATCTTCTTCTTTGGACATTGCATTTTAGTAAAGAATATGATTATAAAAATTTTAACAGTGCCATTTTAGGCACTTTGGCAACAGCCAAACATATAGGTTTGGCCATGAGCTTCTCATTGCTCTCATATTGGATCAGATTGTGTAAATCTTTAAGTTTATCTTGCAATAGTCTATCTCAAGAGAAGACTATTTTAATCACAAGCACTCTTGTTACTTTTCTTATTCTGCAATATTATATACATTTCCTCTGTGTTTACATTTCTTCTTTTTGATATGTGCATTGAACATATTTTGTTAACATTTATTTCTATTCATTTTTTTGTCCAATGATTAAACTTTGTTACTGTTGTATGTAATTTCTCCCTTGTTTCTTCTATGAGATGAGTGTGATTGATATACCTATATTGATGCTTGAACACTGTAGCAGGATGACCATAACTTTATGTACAGGAAAGTTGGCCTATGTTAGCAAAACACACAGGTAAATAAAAATAAAGTATCACAAGATTTTGAAGCCAGTGTTAATGAAAAGAAATATCTTATTAAATAAAAGGGATTTCCAGAATATTAATACAGAGTAAAAATTTATTTTTATTTTATTTTTTATTTTTAAAAATTTATTTATTTTTACTTCTTTAATGTCACTACATATACCCCTTTTATCCCGTCTACCTCCCTCCTTCCTCCTCCCTGCCGACCCTCGGTGACCGCTAGTCTGTTGTCTATGTCCATGAGTTAGAGTAAAAATTTTTAAATAGTGAAACTGCCGTATATGGAACAGTATATATATGCCATTATAAATTTGTCCAAACCATAAAATGTGCAATTCCAAGAGTGAACCCTAATGTAAACTATGGTCTTTGGGTATGATTATGTATCAGTGTAGCTTCATCAATTATCGCAAATGTACCATTCAGGTGGATGATGTTGATAGTGGGCATGTGTAGGGGCTGGGATAAATGGGAAATCTCTGCACCTTCCTCTCAGTTTTGCAGTGAACTTAAAATGGCTCTAAAAATAATCTACTAAAAATGAATAAATTAAAATAGCAAATATTAATGAATTGCATTATTTCATCGTGAGAAAACAAAAAAATTAATAAAAAATGGAAAAATGGAGAGAACAATAGCTCTATTTATTGCATTAACTTGAATGACTTAATTAAATTTGCTTAATGACCTGTGAGAAGGTATCATTATTATCTCTTTCACAGAGGAGGAAACTGAGGTTAGGAACGTTTCATAATACACATGTTTATGCGTCTGGGAGGTGGAAGAGCCAGTATTTAAACCCAAAGCTTTTGACTGCAATGTCTAATCAATTATACTCTGAACCATGAATTCGTATTGTGTATATTTTACATTTATATTAGAATGTGGGAAAAGGACTGTTAACAGTAAGAAAGAATGGGAAGAAGATGGAGGTAGCAGAGTAGTTTCATGTTTTGGTACACGTGTGTATATTGAACATTTTACATGGATCATGTATTTCGTGTATAATTAAGAAAGAAGGCAACAGTGAATTTATAGAAAAATACATGGTGAAGGATTTTTTTTTTAATTTATTAAAGTCACCTTCTGCTAATTAATTATTTAAGATCAAAACAAAAACAAAATGAATTCATCGAGGAGAGTTATAATACACCTTGCTCTTAAATCATGTTAAACCAAATCTTTTTATTCTTGTCTTGCTTTCTTCTTTTCTCTCTTCTTGTCTCAAGTCTCTCCCTTTCTTTCTCCCTCCCTTCCTTTCTCCATCCTCCCACTACCTTCTCCCTTCCTTCCTTTTTCTCTTCCTTCCTTTTTCTCTTTCTTTCTTTCTTTCTTTCTTTCTTTCTTTCTTTCTTTCTTTCTTTCTTTCTTTCTTTCTTTCTTCTTTCTTCTTTCTTCTTTTCTTCTTTCTTTCCTACTTTGGAAGTCTATCACTCCAGCAAATGATGAGAAAAACTGAAGGAAAAAAATAATGTATAGGTGACAAGCTGAAGGTCAGCTTCAGAAAAAATAACTCATTATGTACCTATAATCCCACTGATGATAGGAACAAGCCAACCTATACATTTGATAATTCTATTAGTCATTTCTGTTTTTGACAGAGAATAGACAAATATTACATGAGTAACTAAAAGGACTAGGGCCTTTTAGTTACTCATGTAATATTTACTAGTCCCTCTGAATGATTTGTAGTGCCTCACTCATGTTTTATTTAGTTGGCTTTTAAAATATGTGCAGTTTGATTGACTAAAGGACAAATGTTTTCGTGTACAGATTTCCATTCATGTAGTAGACATATTTGTAGTTACTATCAGACTATATTAGGAACTTATTATGCATCATCACTTACCATTTCAACAACCTTGAATGACTGGTATTAAAATATTATAGTTAAGTAAATAGGCAACTAGTTATGGTAGCCTAAGGCTATAGTGAAAATGACAAAGCTAAGATTCAAACCTTGGTTGGTCTATCTCCACAGCCCATTTATAATATCCTATTTTGCCCACACTATAATGTCCTGTGTTCTAATATTCAGCAATATCCAGCTGCTTTATCATTTTTGGAGGGATCCACTAAAGAGCTTTTAAAATCCAAGATTTTTCCTGAAAAAAAAGTACAGATTTTGTTATGCCATGTTGCTTACTCTTGACCTAAAAATATATTAATAAACCTGATGATGATTAAGTACAACCCTAGAGAACCACAGAAGCAGTCTAGGGCTTGTAGTTTGTCTTCACGCATCTATAGGGAGCACAACTCAGATCGAATGTGATATAGTTTCTATCAGAATGAAAATTACTCAGCATTATGGAGTGCATAGTAATAGAAGAGAATTTGAAAGACCTGTCAACTTCTCTTAGTGAAGCAGTAACAATAATGAAGCAGTGCACAGAGGCCTTACACCATTCAGGAAAGATAAGCAGAGCCACAGACCATTCTTGATAATGTGAATGGAAAGAGAAATATAGTACAGGCTCTACATCTCTTTCCTCCTTAAAAACAATCTATTCAGTAAAACTATTGAAGACTTTGTCACCCAACATTACAGTTATTCAAGGTGATTTGAGATATGATAGTTGCAGTTTTCTGATTGTGCAGAAAACTTATATTAGGAATGATTTAGGAAAAAACTGGGCTATCCTATGAACAAAGATGCTTTAAAACATTACAGTTATTTAAATGAAGGTTTGCGTTGTGAATGAGCATGAAATAAATACCAAATCATGCACACTGTTTAATTCAGCCATATTAGCTAAAGATTTCAGCCATAGATAGATGGGACTGAATGGTGAAAGAGAAAATTTTGTCAGTTAATTTTATTTTTTAATCTAATTATTTTTTTCTGGTATAGTGATTTCAGAATTCGGTATACATATCAAAATTACTTTCCAAATTTTATTTGTTCATTTCTACTGAATTGGAATATATATGAGCGTATTTTGAGAAAGCTCCCTATTGATTTTGATAATCTGCTATTTGTTAAACACACACAGACACACATTACAAACACACACACATAGAGTCGATATAGATCATCTATCTATATCCCCTCTAGAATATAAACACCGTAAAAGAGAAAAATGTTTTATTCATTGTTGTATCCCTGTGCCTAGACCCAGTGCCTAATTTCTAAGGAGCCTCTCAGAACATATTTGTTAAATGAATAGTAATTTTCAAAGGGAAGTTGATGTGAAGGACAGATTCAATTATCAGATTATCCTTGGTTAAGGAAATAGGCCCCAAGCGCTACCATAGTAGATAGCGTTGTGAGACCTCAAGCCCTGGGGATAAAAGCAAGGAGTATTGAGAAGGCCAAAAGGTAAACTTTTCTTGTTAATGAAGTGGGTAGTGATGGAGGGGGGCCAGGAGCTACTGGGGGTGGGGAGTGAGTGAGATGTTGGCATTAACACTCTATCAGTACTTTTTTTCTCCTGTTTTTTAATCTCTGACTTAGTTTTATCTCTGATCTAGTTCCTGCTAGTTGGTGCTGAAGCTTTCTTTTTTTATCTTTCCTTAATTTTGCAAGTTGATTGCTGCAGATTTATCACGGTTAAGATTCCTCAGAATATTAAGAATTGTTTTGGTCATATATGACATTGTTTTGGTCAAATATGGAAATAAGTTGTTATTTAACTGTCTGCTTTGTTTACTAATGTATTTTAAACACTTAAAGGAGTTCCTGATACATAGTAGATTTAAAGATTAAACTATACATTTCACATCTTTATGGAGATTTTAATTAAAGGTTGATTATCTAATTTATGTTTTATAGAATATTGTTATAGTCTTATAAGCTCTCATTGGACTCTTCTAATAACTGCAGGTAGATGAGGCAGTTAACTATAGTAGCTATATTACAGAAGAAGATGAGGACCTAGAAAGATCAAATTTCTCCCTTTATTTCACAAATTTATATAAGTTTAGGATTAGAAAGACTTTAAATATCATCTGGTTTAAATATACGACATTCCCAACAAACTTATGGTTGATTTTTTTCCCATGATGAAAAAGCCCTATCCCTTAAAATATTTTCATCAATCCTCTTATAACTCTTCACAGTTTCTTGCTTTTATGTCTGTGGAGTCATCTTCTCTAGGATAGACTTTCAACATTTGGGAAAAAAATTTGCCATATGCTTTGAGAGCATTTTTTTGTCCTGCCCAGACTCTCTGGTTCCTTTAGCCATTCCTCATGTGATCTGGTTTCGAGATGGTTTAACCACCAATTTATTCCCTTGCTTCTGCATAGTTTTCAATTAGTTTAGTTTCTTTAATAATTATACTTGCATCTTGGTACAACTTCTATTTATGATTCCCAATTAAGTCTCACCAATTTATCTATACTATTTTATTTAATCTTTGCAATAACTCAGTTAAATTTTTTTTAGTGAAGACTCTGGTTGCAGGAACAAAAATCCATCTGAATTAAGGAAGTTAAAAAAATCAGCAGGATTTTATGGTATGGACTCTCTGAAATTCAGTGGGATCTTTTGAAAAGTGGTAAGTTGTCTGGGTGTGAAGCTACATGGTGAGAAGTTCTGACGAGGGAAGAGGAGGATAGCTGGCCTAAGGAGAAGGTGTTGACGAAAGGGCCTGGAGAAATTTACACATGGACAGCTGTCACATTTGTTTCATAGATAAAGTCTCAAGGTTTTCTGGATAATTGAAATTGTTTTCTTTGGTAAACTTAGTTGGCCTGCTCAAGGATATAATGCCCTTATTATTAGCTGGCAGCTAACCAATTTATGCTGAACATGTACAAATGTGATTTACTATTCCCATACTGCCTGAAATCTTTTCACTCCTTTTTTACTCTCTTGAGATCCCTGACACTACTAGACCCCAAGAATTCTGAGTCAGAAGTCTCCCGAATTTTAGTTGAATTTATTTCCTACCCTCTGACATGCAAATGTCGTACCAACAAGTCTAAGTACTTTCTGCTTCTTACTCACTAGGTCTGCACAACTTGAGTGTAGTGATAAATCCTGAAGCAGAGGCATCATCCCTGGTTTCTGATCTATAGAAGCTTTAAAATAATCATGTTGTTTTAAGTCACTGAGTTTTTGGGTACTTTGCTATGAAGCATAAATAACTTATACAACTTATATATTCATCTTTATGGTAAAGATATATCAAGAATCCAATAGGCTTGTTCTATGGGTCAGCTTTCTATCTCAGTGCAGTCAATAGTAAATAATGAATGAAAACTGTGGTATATGGGAAAGATGACTACTTAGTATTCCAAACTGGAGCACATCTGAGAATAAAAGCTAGCATGACTAATGCTTAATAAGTATAAACAGAACTCTTCTGGGCAGATGAAGAGAGAGGGTCGTCCCACTTATAGGACAATCACTTCCTGGGCCCTATGGAAAGGGCTTGGCTAAGCCAGAAGAGAAAGTCGAATGTGTCAGGCAAGTTGATTTGCCTATGTGACTCATAAGCATTATTTTCCCCATTACCTAACTGTAAAACTGAGGCTCAGGAAAGTTATCTTTTAAGTAACAATAAATCATGTTAAAAGTAGAGGATCTGAGTATCAAATCCAGATCCTGTGTCATTTCAGAGCTTGTATGTGCTTCCTGCTTAGTCATTGTATCTCTGCAAAACCCAGTGTGCTGTTCTAGTGCTGTCATATAGTCAATGTAGAATTATCATTACTCTTAAATCAGCTGGGAGCTTTGAAAATACCAATGCCTACTCCTCTTCTCAAAGCTTTCAATTCAGAATCTTTTGTGGATGAGGCATCAGTATTTTAATTAATTAATTAATTTAAATTCATTGAGGTGACATTGATCAATAAAATTATATAGGTTTCAAGTGTACAGTTTAATAAGACATCATTTGCATATTGCATTGCGTGTTCACCACCCCAAATCAAATCTCTTTCTGTCACATTTGACCCCTTTTACCCTTACCTACTTCCTCCCCTCCCCGCGTTCCCTCTGGTAACCACTATTTTTAAATCTTGTCAGATGATTCCACTGTGTAGCTAATCTGAGATGAGAGAGCCTTATATGGCTGGCAGATGGGAAACTGACAAAAAGATTTTGTGCTGGAAAGAATGGTGGAGGGGTCATAAGGTCAAATAATTTTCTTAACATAACTTCTCTTTTCCTTTGATTTCCAAGACTGGACTGGAAATCTGTGTTTTAAGCCAGTGCCTCAAATAAATCAAGCAAGTATGGGATTTGCTAACCTAATCCATCGTTGAAAAAAGTCTGTTGTATATAATTGTAATAATAATGCCTCATTTCTGCATTAGAAGATCTCATAATCACTTAGGTGTGACATTTAGATTTCAGCATTACCTTCTGATGCTCAGGGAAAAATGAATTTCTGCAAAACCATTTCTGAAAATATATAAATAGGTGTGGTTGACCAGTGTTTCCACTAGTGTAGACATCTCTTTGATATTGGGAATGAAAAATGTAAATCTAATGTTTTCTTGGGTATTGCAAAAATATTAGATATTAACAAGTTGGCTGCTTTGCTGATTTCTGTGTTATCAAGAAGACTCAAAGACATTAAACATTTATAGTCTGTTGAATCATCTGTCTTTGCATTGATGATGGGGAGCCTCTTACTTTAACTTTACTTAGTTCTATTTCATCCAGAAAGAGAATAATATGCTTTTTAAAAAAGTGTACTGCTTTTTCTATGAAAATGGCTTTATCCACAGCCTCTTGAATTTTTTCTGAGTAGATGTATTTCTGCAGCTATTGAAAATAGGCATAGGGATATGATTTAAGACAGGAAGTAAAAAATAAATTGTTCAATTAAAACTATAGTGGGAATTTTGGGAGAGAAAGTAATTAACTGAGCTGGAACTTAGCCAGGACAACAGTTAATTCTCTTACCCATATAAAGAAGGAAAATGAGAAATGAGTAATTTTCCAGTCTATCTCCATCCCCACCACTTGTGTCAGAATGTATTACATTTATGTTCTTGTTGCTGTGTACAACTCAGATGGGAGAGAAATTTATTAGCAGGTTTATAGAAAAAGACATGTGGGTAGTTTGTACCTCATAATTCAAAAGCCATAGAATCTGGCAAAAATCCCCAAACAGAAATTTCTCTCTGTCCCAGAGTGTTTAAGTGGTGTACAATATGTGAACCCATAGCTATCAGTCAGGCTTCATGTGATGGAAAATACACCAGCCACAAAAAAATATATTCAGGATTCATAGGAAACAGAATGCATGGCCTTACCATTTCACTATCAAAGAAGTAGAAATTACAAATATAAAATCATTATGGCAAGCGTAATAACCATTATGCAATCACCAAAGTGTTTTTTCCCTTTCTTTTCTTCCATCCTAACATTGTTTATCATTTGCCTTGCAACTATTAATTTTATTTTTTAACTTATTATATAATAAAATTGGCTTTTTTTTTGGTTCTATGAGTTTAACACATGTATAGATTCATGTAATTACCACCACCACCATCACAACATGGAACAATTCTATGACCCCCCGCAACCGCCCTCATGTATCCTTTTATAGTCATGTGTTTCCATCAAACCCCTGACAACCATTAATCTGTTTTTTGTCACTATGGTTTTGCCTGTTTGAGAATGGCATATAAATGGAATGTTAAAGTATATAACATTTTGAGACTAATTTGTTTCAAGTTTTTGGAAATTATGAATATAGCTGCTGTAGATATTTATGTACTCAGGAGTGAGTGGTATTGCTGGGTCATCTGGTAAGTATATATATTTACTTTTGTAAGAAACTGTGAAGTGGTTTTTCAGAATGGCTGTGCCACTCTGCGATTTCATCAGCAAGGTAAGAGAGCTCCAATTTCTCTGCATCCTTGCCAGAGTTTGGTATTGCCAGTGCTTTTTTTGTTTTGTTTTGTTTTAATTTTAGCCATTGTGATAGTGTGTAGTGATATCTAACCATGGCTTTAATTTTCATTTCTCCGATAGCTAATGATATTGAACATCTTTTCATGCACTTGTTTACTGTTTTTATATCTTCTTTGGTGAAAGGTCTGTTCAAATTTGAAATGTGTTTTTTAATTAGTTTTGAGTTTGAGCGTTTTTTATGTAGATATAAGTTTTTTGTTGGTTATGTGATTTGCAAATATTTTTTTCCAATCTATAGCTTATCTTTTCATTCTCTTAACAACACTTTTTAATTTCAATGCAGTCTAATTTATTTTTTTTCCTTTTAAGCATCATGTTTAAAGAACTCATTGCCTAATCTATATTTTTGTCTAAAACTTTTACCCTTTGTATTTAGAGTTATGATTTGTTGTGTATTAATTTTTGTATAAATTGTAAAGTTTAAGTCAATGTTTATTTGTTTGTTTTTTGCATGTTCAATTGTTCCAACATATTTGTTGAAAAGGCTTTTTTTTCCCCCTACGCTGAATTACTTTTTCTCATTTATAAAAAATCTGTTTGCCTTTTTGTGTGGGCCCTTTTCTGGACTCTGAAAATGTTCTATTGGTCTATGTTTATGTTCCTTTGCCAGTACCGCACTGTCTTGATTACTGTAACCTTAGAGCAAGTCTTAAAGTTAGGTTGTATGACTTCTTCAACTTTAGTTTTTAAAAAATTATTTTAGCTATTCTGGTTTTTTTATTTTCTCAATATATTTAAGATCAGCTCATTCCTATCTATAAAAAATTCTATGAGGTTTTGCCTGCAATTACATTAAACTTATAGGTACATTTGGGAATATTTAACATTTTTAATATGTCGATTTATCTATTATTAAAAATGGTATGTTTCTCATCTTCTTTAATGCTTTTTTTTTTTTTTTTTTTGGAATTGTGTATTTTTTTTTGCACAGATCCCATGCATGTTTTGGTTGATTACTACATGAGTATTTTATTTTTCTGGAGCTATCTATTGTTATTTATATGTTCTTCTTCTATAAGTAATACATCATAAAGATTTTTTTCTCTTTGATTTTAGTTTTCAGACATTTGTTTATGATGTTGTTGTGCATGGATTTCTTTGAGTTAATCCTGTTTGGGCTTTGATAACATTTTTGAATCCATAGGCTAATATACTTCATCTAATTTGGGACATACTTTGTTTAAATTTGAATAGACCTGAATCATTTAAATCATTTCTTTAAAAAAATTTTAGCACCACATTCTCTTGTTCTTTTAGGACTGTGAAGATAAGGTTGGGAGATACTATAGGGAAAACATGGAAAACTCACTTCTGTATCTTTGTTATTATCTCACAGGCCATTGAGGCCGTATCTATCTATTTTTAATTTATTTTCTTGCTTGTGTTCAGATTTGACATTTTCTATGAATCTTTATTGAGGTTCATTGATTTTTTATTTTGTAATTTTCTTTCTAATATTAAGCTTATCCAGTGATTTAAAAAAATTTTATTATGTATATTTCAGTTATAAAATTTCCACTTGTTTTTTTCATTATCTATGTATTTGACATTTCTCTATATTTTTTCATTAATTCAAAAATGTTCACAATTGCCTGTTAAAGTATTTTCATAATACATACTTTAAAGTCTTTGTCAGAGAAGTCCAACATTTGTCATCTCTGCATTGGCCTTTTGATTGTCTTTTCTCAGGTAAGTTGAAATTTTCCTTCTTCATATGCCGAGTAATTTTGGATCGCTGCCTGGACTTTTGTCATATTATCAAATTCTAACTCTTATTGTAAATTCTTTAAGGCACATTGATAATTTTATTTCAGCAGACAATCAACCTAGTTAGGTTTTGGACCCAAGTTTCAACATAGCTTCTGCGTGATATTTTCCAAGCCTGTTCAGGTCTATTCAAATTTAAACAAAGTATGCAGCATCTAGTGATCAGTGACCAGGATGGCAGTCTGTAAGTTAGTTCATTTCTCAAATTCTTTGGAAGGCTGATTCTATCTATACTTGTACAGCTTGAGGGTGAGCTTATGGAATTCATAGACAACTTTAAGAACTTGTTTTTTTGAGTATCTCTTTTTTTCTCTCTCACTCTTCAATCTCTTCAGTACTTAAAAGTATTCAGTATTCTGGGGCTTTCTTTTTGTCTTCCAACAACCAAGATGGTGCTTTACTGACAGTGATATGCCTCATGCCTCCATGACTGTATCCACACCTGGAGAACAGAGAGACAAAAACAACTGATGGCGTGACCTACCCTCATGGGATCACAGCTCCACGAGTCAAAAAGGAAGGTTCTCCTTTTTAGAATTTTGGTTCCTAAGGTATCCAGTTCCACTGCTGCTGCTACCTCACCACAGAATTCCTTGTAGGCTGAGGTTTGAGAGATTAGATAATAAAACAAAAGGGCATTTCCTTACTCTCTGTGTTTCAGTAATGCCCTTTTCTGTTTCTTGAGCCTGAGCTAGAGTGCTTCTTCTTGACCACTTTCTATTTGCACCCCAATGCTCATTTCTGTTTTGGACTACATTGAGATGAGGTTGGGAGATACTGCAGGGGAAACATGGAAAACTTACTACTGATTTAGCAATACTTTATGTTCTGATCTTTTTCCTTATCTATATGCTACTATTTACTTTTCAGAGATATCAAATAGCTGTGTCATAAGTCTGTCTAGAATTTATTCATTTATTAGAAGAGACAGTGTAGATGCACTTACCCTACACTGAAACTTTGTCCCTCGACTCTTATTTTATTTTAAAATTCTTAGTCAAAAGTAAATAATTTGCTTAGCTCTTGTCTTACCATTTTATGAAAATTGATCAACCTAGCTCTAGATCCTTTTACATATACATACACAAAATATCAAGAACCTGCTCCTTTTTACTTGTATAAAAAAAGGCATTGAGAATAGTTTTGAAGTGGATTAAATCATTAATACTCAGTTTAGTTATATGTAGTTAGTCCTACATTGTCAGTTATCTATTATTAAGATAGAAACGAATGCAGATTGATTTCAATAAAACATTTATAGAATATTTTGTGCTCAGAAATGTACAATATGATATCAAATAGAGGTATATTTATAAATATATTTTATATTGAAAAACTATGCCCATTGAACTGAAAATGCTTAAAATGTTGGCAAAAGGCATTAATGCGCAAAAATAATTCTGCAATAGTACTTTATAATAAGGTTAGCTCCTGGTTTTGCGTGTATATGAAGTGGGTGATACAGATAGTATATACTATGAATTTGAGGTGAGATAACATGGTATGCAGTGGTAGAAGCTGGAGAGGCTTCCTAGAGAAACGGCAATGTGAGCCTGTAGAATGGGAGGATGTGGGTGAGAGAGTAAGCAGGACCCAGTCTTTACTACCACCGTAGAATGAAGACCCAGGAGAGGTTCTGCACACACTCCAATTACTGAAGTTCCAACTTTGCCTTGGGCCCCTCTGTCAGTGCCATGACCAATTTATTATGAACTGCGTGGGATTCTGTATTTTATTATCCAGCGTATTCAATCTAAAGTATTGAATTCCTAACACATGAATATAATATCCTAATATTAGACAAAAATCAACAAAACTGCACAGTTGCACCATATAAACAACTTTTTCCATTATATTGCTAAGCTCAATTAATTTCATTAAAGTTCCAATGAATTTTAAAACCTCTAATAGAAATAATTTTCATGAGTAATTAGTGACTTCAATACTATATTTGTAGGATGGAGCATTATTATACTAAGTATATAGGAAGAAAATTATTAATAGTCATCAAATTTGGTTATGCGCTACATAAAGCTTCAACATTTATTAAAATGGTAACAACAATAACAACACTATAGCTATTTGGAGTATTCTGTCAAACTCCACCACATCCCTTGTTTATTTAAATATGCAATACAAAATGGTTTCATAACTGTAAAAATATGAAAACAATATATGGCACTACCAAGTTACACTTTCTTTCTTCTCACTGCATTTCCTGAATCCACTGCCAGGGTCAAAAAATGAATACCATTTCAATGTTAAACATTTTAATTGCTTATATCATGCTTATATTTTTAGATAAGTATTAGTCTGGATATAGATTTGGCTGCATATATCAGAGACATAATATAAGAGTGTTTTGGACAAGGTAAAACTATGTTTTTTCTTACTAAATTATCTGGGCTAGTATGGTGCATTGCTTCCTCAAGATATCAAGGAAATAGGCTCCTTTTTTTCTTGTTGCTCACCTAAAAGATGTCAACAGGATTTATCTTTCAGAACTACTTCTGTGTGTCGCCATCATCCTCTCCTGATGGTAAGGATGACTGTAGTAGAATCTCTAAACCTTATACTTCACATCAGAAAATCCAGTGGAAAAAAAATCTACTCTCTTATCAGAACCTCAGAAAAAAATTCATTTACTCTGTTTATGTCCATTCCTGATCTCCTCATTTTAGCTAGAGTATGAAACAGACTGACTTACTTAGGTCCATTAGGCCCCCAAGAGTGGAGTCAACTCCAGTAAAAAACCACATTGGCTGAGAGCTGGAGGGGAGTAAATTCTCCGATAAAAAAAATAATCACAGTATTATTGCTGGAAAGAAGGAGAAATTGATACTGGAGAGGTGAACAACAAATTTCCACTAAAAATTGGTATTGTATCAACTGCTACAGAATATTTTTTTTTTTTTTAGTATCACAACCTCTATCAGAAGCTAATCGATTGATTGCTTTTTTTTTTTTTTTAGTAAAAGAAGTGTCAGCTACTTCATAACAAAGGCCAAGATAGAAAAATCATTTTGAAATCACTGAGATAGTCTTTAAAAAAGTAAAGAATGATTTCTTAAAACGTAGTCTAAATGAGTCTAAAATGAGTCTAAAAATGTAGAGATTATATCTTAGAATCATTTAGGAAACTCAGGGCTGACAAAAGTTTGAACAGCTCTAATTATCCAGAGGAAAGGGTGTAGGGTATAAGACAGTCTATATTTCAAAGATTTAAAAGAAAATTTTTTTTTATCCTTGGAGATGAAGTGGGAGGTAATTGATATAATCTTCTGGAATCAAATGGAGACAAATATTACAATCAATCTTTATTCAATTTTCCTAGGAAAAGTTTTCTCAGGGAGGTAGCTGGGAACTGAAAGAGCTGGTCACAAGATCTGGGACCTTGGGAACCTAAGTGTGTGATAGTTTGGCAACTTTAGCATGAAAAGAATAGGTTTAATCATCTCCCAAAGAATCCCTAATGTTTGAACAGTGGATAATGAGGTTCGTTCTGCAAAACACAATTGTCTATCTGCTTGTATAGGGTCAGTCTTTAAAAGTGACTCTGTAGCCATAAAAATAACTAGATACAGTTCTCTCTGCTTGTTGTATAGGAACTATCCCAACTTTTTAAAAGGTATACTAGTTAGGGGCAAAATAATATCATTCTTTGGATGTTTCCTTACTGACGGGATGCTTTAGCATCAATAAACTTCTCTAGTTACTTAGGCTATACCAAGGAAGAAAGAGAATGGAATGACAGATGTCAGAATTGTGGTCATAAGGACAAGAACATGCTTACCTTTGTTTAAATGTATCTGATATAATCTTAGTAAATTTTTTTGTTAATACATTTATCAAAAGTAAGACCCAAACAAAATGTGCCAATATTAGGAGGCAAGAACCCCATTAGCTCTTGTTTGTTTTTCAGATTTGTTATTTTAGGTGCTGACATATCTAGTAATGTATTCTGCATTCTCTCACTTACTCTCAGGAGATTATGGAATCTACTTTTTTCCTCCCCATTCCTCTCTAATTTGTTCTTGCAAAAAAAAAAAAAAAAGAACTTCACAAAACTCTAAAACACTTATTACATGTTCAGCTCTTAATGGTTGAGGATTGACCCATGGAAAGGTAAAAAGAGATCTCTGAGAAAATAGTAGCAGCTTCAGTGAACTTCCCTAATTTGATCTCACTCCCAGTTTCATTTCTGCTAGAGTATAGAAATCAGGAAGAGCAAGCTGCTCAATGATTTTTAAAGTTGGAGAGAAATGAACATGGAAAATAGCTCATGAGCTCATAACATTCTGTCTGATTATGACATGCATTACTGTTGCTTATATATTATTGGCCAAAGGGAGTCAAATAATACATTGCAAAGGAAGGAAAGTATAATACTACCATGTGCCTGGGAGGAGAAGAGTTTTAATAATTTTCATAAATTCAGAATGACTTGTGAACTAAATAATATGAGTTTTGAATTTAAAAATAAGTGTTTTTCTGAAAAATAGTGTGTTCACTGCTGAACTTATTTAGTGACAGGAACAACTAAAATTTGTGTGGAAGAATTAAGAAAAATTAACGTAAGGGGGTAGAGAAACCTCATCGAAGGTTAACACTTGCTATAAAACCTAAAAGGAAAGAGAGTGGTATTGACATGATGACAGAACAAAAGACTAGGGGAAAAGGATGAAGTCCAGGAAAAAAAACAAAACAAAACCCTAGCATATATAAGGACTTATGAGCATTTTAATTTAGACGGAAAGGAACAATTGCGATAAATGGCTAGTAATGCCCTAACATTTCTTTTTTCTCTTTCTTTTTTCTCTTTAATAGAGTTTTACTTGGGCAGGGTACATGACCCACCAGATAAAGATTACATTTTCAGACTTTCTTGGATTGAAGCATGGCCATGTGACCAAATATTAGCTAAAGGGAAAAACAAAGAAAAAGGAGGTGGGGTGCTGCCATGTGCCATCTCTGGATCTTGTCCTTATAATGATTGGATGTGTGCTCTCATGTTCCTTTTCTCTTTTTTGTATCTGAGAACTGATGACTTAGAGGTGGATGCTATGTGATGAGATTGATAGAGCTGCTTCCTCATATTTGAATTAAATTGAATATTTGGGTGTCCGTTTCTGTAGCTTAGCCTGTCTTTGAACTAGTACGAAGGTAGGTTTAATAAATGATGTAGGCTTTTTAACTGGAAGATAATTGAGATGTATCTCTTATAATACATAAAATTTTGGTTATATTTAAAATATTAAAATATTAATGTCTAAGGTAAACCAATAAGTCTATAGAAAATTTGGAAAATATTTGAATAACCTTGGGGAGGTGAGCTAGAGTGAGAAGCTCTCATAAGCAAGTTAAGAAACCCAGAAGTCACAACAGAAAAGATTTATGTTTGACAATATGCATATTAAGCCATTTTAAAAACAAGAGCAACAAAGTATAGCACAAACAAAATAAAAAAGCTACTTGTAAAAAATATTGACATATATTTAGGAAAAATTAATGTGTCTAAAATGCAAACCCTGGTCTTTTGAAAAGATCAATAAAATTGATAAAACTCTAGCCAGGCTAAGTAAGAAAAAAAGAGAAAATCACAAATTAATACTAGAAATGAAAGAGGGATTGTCACTACTGATGCTATAGATTTAAAAAGGATAATAAAGGAATATTATGAACAATTGTGCCCACAAATTGACAACTTATCTGAAATGGACTAATTCCTTGAAAGACACAAAATGCCACTTCACATAGAAGAAATAATCAGAATAAGCCTGTTGATTAAGGAAATTGAAGTAACAGTTAATGACCTTCTGTATTAGTGAAAGTTCTTTAGAGAAATTGAACCTCATTATAAAAAATTAATTTAGGTGATTATGAAGGCTGAGAAGCCCCAAGATCTGCAGTCCACAAGCTGGGGACCCAAGAGAGCTGATGGTGTAGTTCCAGTTCTTGTCCAAAGCCCTGAGAATCAAGAAAACCAGTAAGTTCAGTTCAAAAGCTGACAGGCTAAAGACCCAAAACAAGCTGTTGTTTCAGTTTGAGTCTGAAGGGAAGAAAAGACAGATGTCTCAACTGAAGGCAGTCAGCAGGAGGAATTTCCTTCTACTTGCAGAAGTGTCAACATTGTTCTATTCAAGCCTTCACCTGATTGCATGAGGGCTGCCCACACTAGGGAAGACAATCTGCTTTACTCAGTCTACTGATTCAAATGTTAATCTCATCCAAAAACACCTTAATAGACACATCCAGAATAATGTTTGACAAAATGTCTGGGTACTCCATGACCCAGTCAAATAAAATTAACCAATCACGTCTTCAAAAACAGAAAGCACCAGGTCCAGATGGCTTCATTGGTGAAAAATCTTCGACGAAATATTAGCAATTCAAATCTAACAATGTATAAAAATAATTTCATGCCATGCCCAAGTGATATTTACTTAATGTATGTGAGGCTGGTTCAATATTCAAAAATCAATTAATGTTATTCACAAAAATAAGGTAAAGAAGAAAAATCCTATGATTATTGCAGAAAAGCATTTAACAAACTGCAACATCTGTTCATGATAAAAACCTAGCAAACTAGGAACAGAAGAAAATTTTCTCAACCGATTAAGAACATCTACAAATACCTATAGCTAACATAATGATGAGAAACTAGATAGCTTCCCCCTAAGACATAGTTTTAATTTCTGTTGAGAAATCATCTGTCTTTTGAGAACTCCCTTTTAGGTAACTAACTGCATTTCTCTTACTTTTAAGATTATCTTTGTC
>NW_006494612.1:13125870-13140413 GCF_000325575.1 Pteropus alecto | reverse complement strand
TTCTTCCTTTCTTCCTTTCTTCTTCTTCCTTTCTTCCTTTCTTCCTTTCTTCTTCCTTTCTTCCTTTCTTCCTTTCTTCTTCCTTTCTTCCTTTCTTTCTTTTTCTTTCTGCTGTTTTGATTGGGTGTTTTCTGCTACCTTGTCTGCTAAATCACTGATTTGATTTTCTGCTTCATCTAAACTACTATTGATTCCCTCTAATATATCCTTCATTTCATTTATTGTATTCTTCATTTCTGATTGGTTCTTTTTTACGTTTTCTGTCTTTTTGTTGAAATTCTCACCGAGGTCATTGAATATCCTTATAACCAGTGTTTTGAACTCTGCATCTGGCATATTGCTTGTCTATTTTGTTTAGTTCTTTTTCTGAAGCTTTGTCTACCCATTTTGGCTACCTCCATGTGTTTTCTATGTATTAGGCAGAGCTGCTGTGTCTCCTGGTCTTAGTAGAGTCACCTTAGGTAGTGGTGCACCACTGAGCTCCTACTATGGGGCTCAGTGGTGCAATCTCCCTGGTCACCTGAGTCAGATGTTCCAGATGTGTTCCTTGTGTGAGCTGTGTGCACCCTTCTGTTGTAGTTGAGCCTTTATTGTTGTTTGCACATCAGTGAGAGAGATTGAACCTCAGGCTGATTGGTGGTGAGGAGTAGCTGTGAATACAGTGGAGGAGCTGTTGTTCAGGGACTGACCTTACAGAGCAGGATTTGCTTTAACAGGGCTCTGGTGCCTTCCCAGTCTGCCCTTTGGGTATGTCTTTTGTGGAGGTGGTTGGCAGCAACCTGTGTCTACATGCTGAATGGTGGGAGGACTCAACAGAACAATGGCCTCTGATAGCACTTGCCTGGGAGAAAGCTGCCTCCTTCAGCACTCACCCTGAAGCCAGACAATTTAGTTCCTTCCCATATGTCCCTGGCACCTTTTGAGCTGCTACCCCAGTTCTGGAGCTCAGAGCAAGAGATTCTGTTAGTAAGTCCTGAGTAAGTTCATGCACAGGCCCTTTAAGAGGATCACCTGGAACTCCAGCTGTCCATTATCTCATTCAGCCACAGTCTCCACTGATTTTCACAGCCAGAAGTTTTGTGATTTCCCGTCCTGGTACTGGAACCCAGGTGAGCCTGGTATGGGGCTAGGGCCCCCTCACTCCTTGGGGTGCACCTCTGCAGCTGAGATATCACTTCTGATTTTAAACCACCACACTTGTGTGTAGGATCAGCTCATTTTGCATCTCCACCACTCCTACCAGTCTGGAGGTGGTTTCTTTTACTTCTAGGACTTCTGTTCAGCTAGATTTCAGGAATTCTAAATGATGGTTGTTCTGTTGTTCAGTTGTAATTTTGATGTGGTCGTGAGCATAGGCAAGCACAGAGTTTACATATCTTGTCATCTTGATTGAAACTCCTTATGACCTATTTTAAATGGTTAACTCTACCAAGTTAAAACCAGATTTATAGGGGGCAAGGATAACAGAAGAGCTATTTGAAGGCAATTATAGTACTTCATAGTTGATGGGAACAAGAAGGTGGTAATAAAAAATATATTTACAATAGTCGTATTTAGGAGATATATGTGTACGTGTGTGTATATATGTACACATACACACACACATATCTCCAATGTATTGTATTTGGATTATGAGAGAATAAGATGGGGAAAGGATGATTCAAAGGTGTTTGTACTGATATGCAGGATGAGGTTGATGCTATTTCCTGAGAGAGGGAGGATTAGGAATGTAGCAGATTTAGTAGTATAATCAAGTGTTCAATTTCAGATATGTTAAGTTTTAGACCGCCAATTGGAAATATTGAAGAAGTTGGATATATTATTCTGAAGTTTAGAGAAGAAGCAGGTATTGAAGATGTAAATTATTGTAAAAACCAATTACATTTAACAAAAGAGTTTCCATGGGGTTCAAGGGGATTGACTCCTTTCCTTCTTCACTGTCTCTTTGTAACTCTGGCTAGTGATGTGGTTTTTTTATTAGTCATGGGTAAAATTTTTATTAGGCCCCTAAAATTTTCAAGTTATTCTCATTTAAAAGTTTTGTGATGGCTTTCAGTCCAGTAGTCACAAAGTAGTCTAATTTTAGAAATTAATATGACCTATTTAATGTCAAAACAAAACAAAAAATACTACGAACTTAACGTTTCTACCTTCCAACAATTTAGTACTGCTTTGGGCTGGAAGGTGATATGTTTGTTTTTAACACATGGTCAGCTTCTCTAAATCCTAGTCTTGTGGCTCCTCACTTTCTCCCACCTGAGCTCACTAGCCATAGATTTTGACTTCTCTAGCTGGAAAGGTGTGGTTGAGAGAGAAAAAAACAAAGAGATGAAAAGTCTTGTTTTCTGTGTGGTTGTCTAGATGGCTTTTTTTGATATGTCATCTTGGCTAGGCCATAGTCTGTTATTCAATCATCCATTACCAAGGTACATTGTTATTAAGAGATTTTGCAGGTTAGTTGACTTTAAGTAAGGGAGTTAATACTCTGGGTGATCCTGGCTTTATCAATTGGAAGACCTTAAAGCAGGGCTCAAGCAATGGGGTCAAAGTAGAGGAAGTGGGGAGGAGGAGCAAGACTGCTGCTTCTTTTTGGCTCTGTTTTATGATTTATATCTCTCCTCTCCTAAATGATTGATTTCACTTAGATTTTTAAATTTTTGCAATGTTTCTAGAACGAATCTATGTTTTTCTCTATTCTCACAATTTTGCCTTGTACTAAGTGACTTTTCAGAACTTTCTTTAGTTCAGAAACTTTTTTCATCTTACAGCTTTATCGGCTGCTTCTTAATTTAATCGAACCATCTTAGCACTCTCAGTAGCTGTCTAACCAATTACATCTTCATCTGTAGACAGTTTTAAAAGGTCCACCTTTCCCAGTTGCATTAACTCTTTGTAGAGTCCATCTTCTGAACATGAGTTTTCAGGGTTATTTCTTGTTTCCAACTCTGATTTAAATATGGTTCTTTCTTGGTACCTGTTTGGTTCTCTTGAATAGCTGAATCCTCTCCTACCTCCCTGAAACCACCTTAATATAAGATGCAGATTTCAGTTCCACTGAAATGGTCCTCATGTGAAACAAATCTTAGAGTCTGCCATGCCTGTTCTACTCCACAACTCTGATTTCTGGTACAACCTCATGGGATGACTTTCAATCATCTTTATTTTTTTGTGATTCCTATTACAAATGGATTGGATCTGCTCTCCATTTTTTAAATTTTTCTTATTATTTTCTACTGAGTTTCAAGAATATATTTGTGCTTTACTTTACCAAACTTATTTTCTTGAGTCTTCAGTATTCTGCTTATTGTCTCTGATATAATTTTAAATTAAGTTGTCATTTTTTCATTTTTATACTATCTTTATTGAACTCAGTTTATTCTCTTCGTAACTGCTGGCCTAATTTCACAGGTACAATGCTGTTTTGAATCTTGTTGAAAACACTAAATAGAAATTCTCTAAATATATCTTCTCTTTCTACCTTTTTCCACCAGAGAGACAGGGTTCTCACAATATGGACCCTTATTTGAAACCGCAAATCTTTTGTTGGTCTGGTGAATTTTTTCATTTGCATGTCCTTAAGGAGAAAGATTTGAAGACATACATTCTCAGCTTTGGCTGAAAGAAAGGTTTGAATTGAAAGCTTTCCCTCAGATATATGAATCTGTCTAAACCTAACAGGCCTAGAGGCATAGAGAGTGGAAAATTTAATTATGTTATTTGAGTAGCTTCTTGGGGAAACAGAGAGGTTGTCTGGTCCAGAATTTAAGTTGGTGGCAGTTCATACAGGCGCTAATAATGTACTTCTCATTGATGTTTGTCATGTTTTCCAGAGTGTGAAATGGCGGTGCCTCTGTTGCAAATGACAAAAGTGCCTTTATGTCATGCATAAGCCAGAAAAAATGCTGCCACAATATCTATTTTTTAAATTTAGTTTTTCAGCCTCTGCTTTATTTTCAATTTGGTTTGTCTAATATCATTCTAAGTTAGAAATACAGAATGCCATAGCAGTTAATTCACTTACTTGAATTAACACCACAGGAATGGGAGGGGCAGATTGAGAGAGTCAGTTTGAATTAGTGAAAAGCTGCATTATAGAAATTTTTTTTAAAACAAATATATGTTTTCAAGTACATCAGCAATTTACTAATAGAACATTTTTCAAATAGTTTTCAAAGTCAGTTTTTAATTAAAATTTTGCATTCATATGAGAATAATTTAATCTAAAAGTTATTAAACTTTAAGTTTATTCTAAGAAAATTTAAATTTGTTTAAAGCATGAATTTGCCACATAAATTATTTGTCTTTGAAATTAAATTTAACATAACTCATAGTAAATTGTTGTTAGTTTACCAAGATACATTCTATATCTCTAAAATATATTCTATATATTCTATATGAGTTAATTCCAACAATAAATGAAATTACATCATTTAATCTAATTAGCTTGCATTATTATAAAAGCTTAATCTCGAAACAGAATTTGATAACACTGTAGGCCAGCAGAGAATTGTACCCTATTTCCCATAGGAATTTTATTTTCTTTTTTAACCATTTTATTGAAATCTGTTTGACATACAAAAAGCTGTCAATTCCTTGTAAACATTCAGTCACTTTCTGCAAATGATACTATCATTTATAAAACAGAATTTGTTGTCTAAATGTTTAATTCAGCCATTACTTCTACTCGGTCCATTTATTTATTATTCAATGTCATTAAATCACCCCTGGAAAAAAATAGCAAATATGCAAAACAGTTCATATCATCATATGTAAATACGACTCTTATGAACTAATTCATTTTCTCTTTTCTGCAATATATGCTACTACAAAAAGCTATAAAGTTATGAATATTAATAAGATTCAGATGGCACATGTATTTTCTATTCAAGGTTCCTTATGTTAATAAGCTATAGAAAACAAAAGAACATTATATACTGTAACTGATTTTCTTTTTGTAATTCTCAAACGGAACTTATTCTTTGCCTAGACTAAGGGAATTTTAGTTTAGAAGAGACCTTAGATACCACCTCTTATTATTTTAGAAATTAGGATGCTAAAGTAAAATGAGGAGTGAACTTTGGAAAAGAAACCATGTCTTTTGATTTAAAGTCCTGAGAACTCTCAAAAGCATGAACATTATATAGCCTCAGGTTAAAGTAACTTTTGATCTGAATTTCTTCATTGTGGTCCTAATGGGTCTATAGATGGGGGGCTTCAGGATATGTATAAGCCCATTGACAAGGTAGGAAAGTGTGTATGTTTCTGTATGTGTTTGTGTGCGTATTTGAGTTTTTCTGGAAATGACATTCACTAGTTTCTTAAAAACGGTCTGTGATACTTCTGTATATTAATAAAATATTCCACAATAGATAGTAAAAGTGATAAATTTATCACAATATGGAGGGTAAAGATTTAAATAAAACAAAAGTAAATTCAGAAGGCTTAGTATTTAAAATGACACATTTTTGTATAGAAAAATAAAAAGAAACATTGTACATACATTATATACTGCACAGGAACCAATAAAATCCTTTAGCAGTTGTTTCTGATGATAAGCTTAGTATTCAATTACATATCTGAAAAACCCTCTTATAAAATATGAAGTGAATAAAAGATATTTATATATCTTCTTTATTAATTTATGAATTCTCTCATCTTGTTTTCAATTTACTTATCTCTACTAAGGGCTATGGTTCTTTAATTTTTCCAAAAGGAAGAAGGAGAGAGAGAAGAGGGGAGATGAAGGGGGAGAGAAGAGGAAGAGATTTCCTATTTCTTTATCTTATTTAACTATTTAACTTTTGGTCTCTATGAAAACCTCAAGGTTTATGACAAAAAACAAAAACAAAAAACAAGGTTTATAACAAATAACAAAAAAACTTGGTACATGTTAATCCTCTGGGCCAAAGTTCCATAATATATCTATTATTCTCAGTAGATTTCACACCAAATATTTCATCTTCGGTCCAAAAATGTTAATGAGAATTTCTTAGTTTTTGAGTTATCTTATTTTATACTTCATTTTGTAATAGTCCATTAACAACAATGCAAGCTAATGCACAGGAATCAGTCAGTATACGCCTTCCTCTGAAAATAACTTCCTGTAAATATTCCTGCCAGTCAACTTGCACTCAGTCACTCAACTCAGTCACAGAAGGTATTTTGTAATACCTTGTGCCCTTGTATGTATTCATTCACTCAAAACTCCACTCTTCTTCAGTCAATCAAGATCATAATGTGTGTACATATAGAAAAAATGATTAAAGATGGCCTGTCAACAACAGTATCTGGGTAAAAAGCATAATTTTCTTACAAAATATTTCTTGAAACATTGACCTTAATCTATGTCCATTTAAAAACCAACATCTATGTGAAATTTAAATAAATTTTATAATGTAAAGAAGCATAAACACAGAAAATTTTCAGCATGATAGCATTTTGCTCTATTGGACATAGGAAGTACTCATCCAATTGACATTTACAGTGCCTTATTTCTTATTCCTCCCTTCATAACTTAAACAACTTCCAAAATTTTAGTAGAAATTTTAGATCAATGAAAGCTCTAAATGTATTTATTTCAGAAAGCACTGCTTTTTACATGTTTTAACATGGCAGTAAGAGCTAATACTTAAGAGACTGCATTGTGATTTGTGATTTATGTAAATTCTCATTTAATTGTTGCCTTTGAGGTAGGTACTATTATTTCTATCTCACTTATTATTTCTGTCAGAGTCGAAAATTGAGGCTCATAGGGATGAAACAGTTTTCCCAGTGTCACTCACTAGTGATAGGAGAGGCAGTGTGCATTCTCACAGTGGAAACATAACAAGTCATCTAGAGGAGAAATGCAAAATTGGTCTTAACATACAAGACAGAAGTGCTTATCTTAGTTCATTAGTTCATTAGTTTGATTAGTTCATCAAATTGATCTTGTTGGTGAAGTTGGTGCAATAGCAGTATATACAAAATTCTAGCAATGGGAATTTGTTTTGCTTAGTACTTAATTTCTTTCTTCTGTGTATCCTCCATTCTAGCAAAGATCATTAAGTGGCAAATAGGTTGAAAGCATCTTTATTTGCAAAATTCCTGTAAAGCATATTTCTACAAATTTTATGCTGCTTGAATTAACAGTGAATCAAAATTAGATTTAAGTATTGATTTAATTTATCCTTAATCTTTCTTGATATTGATGACTACATTGGTGACTGATGTCAGAAGGCAGAATTTAGTGTTTAGCAATTTTCTGTTTATAGAAATGTGGATACCACACATTATAATGTGTGATTTTATAAAATAATTTTACTTGCTGATTAGTGAGATTAACTGAACCAAGTACTATATATGTACAGTACTGTTCCATGGGCAGAGGGTGCATCTATAATCTTTATTTCTTTTTAAATATCTCACAAATGCAACTTACAAGAATTAGTCAGAAGGATAAATGAAACAACTTGAATTCATTATCATTCTCGGGGATAAAAAAGTTCTGGACCAGGTAATGGTTATTGAGAAACATAAAAGATTCATAATTTGGAAGTGCATGGTTTTTACTTTGGTTTTTTAGTAATGTATGGGAATTCACTATTTTCTACTTTTGAATGAGATGATAAACCTTTTAAAATTATTGTACATAATAATATGTGTTTATGTATATTATCTGATCCATTTGAGCCAATGGCTACAGTGTCAGATAAACACAAGCTTGTCCTAAGGGTCTTTAAATGTGTTTCTATGTCCCCTTTTCTACTTGCCTTCTGAACAATGAAGACAAAATTTAATTGAGATTTTTTTCTATGCGTGCCTAATTACTATGTGGCTAAAGAACAGCAGTGTGTTGTTTGCAATATATATTAGTGCCTTTGCCACTTTTCCAAGCATTAATAAGCATTTTAATATTTTATAAGGCAAGCTCTAAATTATGAAAATTAAATCTGAATGTTATTAATGCCCAATGGAGCAGCAGTTAAAAAGGGGGACAGCATGAACTACTGTGTAACTAAGTACTTAACTCAAGAAATTATAATTTCTTACTGATGTTGGAGACCTCAGTGAGGCTTGAAAGAAGGCTTCGGTTTTCTAGGAAAGAACTGGTAGGTCATGAATGTATTTGAACACTGTTGAAAAGGATAAAACTCCATGTTCAATTCAGCTCACTAGCGTATCAAAGAAAAGCAGTTGCAGAAGCTGTCTGAGAATCATAAGGTCTGACTAATTCAAAGCTTTAATCCATCAAGTGTCAGGATTTTCTCTGAGCTTTAATACTGTATCACTATTTTCAATCATATCTTGACAACTCCTAGGAAGGAGGGCAATACATAGGAAAACACTTCAACATACATTTGTTTCTAAATTGCAGGCAAAGAGTTGAATATAGTGGTGATGCTTCACTCCTCTTCCAGTGCCACTTCACATCGGAATATTTATGCAAGGATATGCTTAGATCACTGTGAGTATAATTCATAATCAATGTGTTGAAATTGAATATTTAAGTGTATGCATGGGTATTTGAGTGTTGCAACTTATAAGGCTCAACTCAATACGAGTATTTCACAGAAACTGATGAGAAGACTCTTTATTTACCTCCTCTTACTTTAAAATAAAACCAGGAAAGAAATATCTCACATATTTCTGCTTGATCCTAAAAAAAAAAAAAAAAGCATTTTTTGTAGTTTAAAAACGTTGCAAAGGTTCTAGTGAACATGTTTAGATCATAGAGTGGATTTTAAAAATGCCTTTTGAGTTATCTATGTCTACTATTAGTCACAACATTTTTTAAACCACGTACTGCTTTTCCCTTTAGTACCATTATGTGTCCTGTAGATAGTGATGTTTTATATAAAATGTGTTTGATTTTTTATTGTTTTCTAACTTATAACATTTATTAAGTAATAGTCATCAGATTTGCACATAATCCAGTCAATTGCCTAACTAAAATACTATGACTTGCAGATAGGATATATTGTAAGTGACCTTTCTTTTAGAGAGGCCTTTGCACATACCATAATTCCTGTTCCCTCTTCAGATGAAAACTTTTTGAGAAGCCCTCCCTGAATACTAGAAGAGGAGGGGACTGTGGGTTTTACTTTTCCAGGTTACTCATGCACATAAATGACAATTTGAGGTTGGCTGTTGGCTGGAGCTCAGACAAGGCTATGCACCAGAGGCATTGGCTCTTCTCCGCATAGACAGGTCTCTCTATGTGCTGATTGGGTTTCTTTGCATCATGTTAGCTGGATTCCAATGGTAAGGGTCCAATAGACCAGAAGCAGAAGCTGCCAGTTCCTAAGGTTTGGCATAGTGTCACTTCTGCCAGGTTTTCCGATAAGATGTCTTTTAGCATCACAAATCTTCACTTCATAACTCCTATACGGCTTGTTGTTACACAGATATTTGCATCATTTTAAAACTATATCCATTAGATTATAAGTGTCATACAGGTAGAGATCTTAGATTTTTCTCACTACTATGTTTCCAACATTTAGTCAATGACTATCATATAAAAATGATCAATAATATTTTTATGAAGGAATGAAATACATTCAATATTTTGCTCATTTACTTGGGGTAGAAGCTATGCCTGTGTAGTGTTAAATTAATATTAGATTCTGACTTTTGATTGAATAAACTAATTCACTTTCTCAATTAGAAAAAACATTCTTAGTTCCTCCAAATTGAATAGAACATTTCACTAAAAATTTTCTATATATACTGAATTTTTCTTTCTAAGTGGATTTTCCCTAGCCTTAAGAAAATGTACTTAAGAGAGTTTGCAGTCACATTTTATTTTAATTAACACTGAATTTAAAATGAGAATACAAACATTATGATATAGAACTTTAAAATTTAACAGGTAATTTCCCTATATTATTACAGTATTTGCAATCAATCAGATATTTAAACCAGTGATTCTCAACTTGGCTGTATGTTGGAAAAGTCTAGGAGCTTTAAATAGTCCTGGTGCATGGATTTCACTGTCAGAGATTCTGATTTAATTGGTCTGGAATAGAGCCTGGAAATTGTATTCTAAAAGCTCCATAAATGATTGCAACGTTAACCAGTTCTTTTCAACCTGCCTCCATGAGTATTAATGGAGGTTGGCTATTTGTATTTTTTTTTTTTAATCCTATATAATACAGATTTAGAGTGACATGAGAATCACTGTTTCAGACAGTATTTGTCCTTTACATTTATTTTGCATCAAATGAATCTTCACTTTATATCTTTTGATATGCATTTTTGCAAATAATATATGAGTGCTTTAAAAATATTTATTTCTTATATATTGAATGTCATAACATTAATATTTGATGCTTAAAATATGCTTAGCACCCATTGTTTATATGAAACATGAATAAAACCATTAATTACATTCTTAATTTATTTCGTTTCTCTGAAAATGTTTAAATACTTTGCTATGCATTTAGTACACTGGTGGGTTATGCAAAACATGTAGAATAGTTGTTGAGACTACAACTTTTATTTGTCTGGTTTAGTGACTGAGATAATTAAGCACTGGGTCAACTAGTGGAAATGGTTACACAAAGTAAATAGTTGTCTATATGGTATAATTTGAAAGAGCAAATGTCCCAAGAGATGAGAAGTACATGCTACCATTTTCTTAAGGTATAATTCCAGTGTACCTTATTGTTCAAGCAGTCACAGGGCCCAGATTCTAAGAGTAAGGATGTAGTCTTCATTTTTCATTGGGAAGACTGTGAGAAGAACTTTGGGCCATTTCAAAAATTGCTACAGGAGTACAATGAAAACTGTTTAGTTTCTCTCTTTCCTTGCAATATGGTAAACTAAGTATCAAAAGCAAGCCTCTTACTAATAACGACTACAAATTTGGATATCATAAAAAGGACATCTTAAATGCATTTGATTGCTTATGAAAAATAAAAGAATAATCAGGCCAAAGATTAAATGAAGGTGTATACTGAATAAATTTGGATTTCATAGGTCTCAGAATACAGGACATAAAAATATGAGGTAAGCAGTCAAATCAGAGACTTCCTATAAAGCTTTAGGCACAAAAGACCTCACCCTCGGTAGAAAGGCAAACTAGGAATAACTAAGCACTCCAAAGAATGCCAAAGAAAATTGCTCTGTTATGAACACTGATGACATTGATTAAACTCCTATATATGCCATTGATTCAACCCCTGCACATGCACTAGGAAATATGTACAAGATGTTTAAAGCAGTAATGTTTTCAAAAGAAAAAATAAAGGATCCCTAGATATCAACCCATCCATCTTTCAACAGTCAAATGCATAAATGGATTTTGTTGCATTCACATAACAGAATACTACAGAGTAGTGAAAATGAATGAACTAGAACTACAACCATTAACAAGGCTGAATTTGCAAAAAAAAAAAACTCAAGCAAAAGGAGAATACAAATAGCACAATTCAACTGATGCAAACTTCAAAAAGCATGCAAAACTAAACAACACAATGTTATGAAAAACATAAATTCAGTATAGTTATTTCATTTAAGAAGATAAGAAAGTTAATGGCTTTAAGAAGGGGTATATAAGAGCCTTCAAAGTAATATATATTTTTTCGTAATTTGATTGGTATATACATGGTTGTGGTATGTATTGTGTTTTTTCTTTTACTGATTATAAGTAACTTATAAGCTTTATTTTAGATATTTTCAATATTTAATAAACACTGTTTTAAAGGGAGTGCTAGATGAGCCAAAAATAAACAGTTAAGAGATTTTCCATATGATACTTTTCCACCAATAGGAAAATTGCTCAAATGTTAGAGGAATTATTTTTAGTATTGTGAAGTCTATATTATGGCTAGAATTACACCCCTCCCCCCATATGTGTTGAAGTCCTAACCCTCAGTACCTCAGAATGTGACCTTATTTGGATATAGGGTCATTGCAGATGTAATTAGTTCAGATCAGGTCATAGTTGAGTAGGGAAGGCTTCCACTCCAAAATACATGGTGTTTTTACAAATGATTGCCATATGAAGACACAGACATATAAGGAGATCATTATGTGACAATAAAGTAGAGTTGCAGTTTTGCAGCTGCAAGCCAAAGAATGCCAAAGATTGCCAGCCAAGCATGGGAAACTAGGAAGAGGCAAGGAAGGATTCCCCTACAATCTCAGAGGGAGCATGGTTCTGTCAAATGCTTGCTTTTGGATTTTCACTTTCTAGCACTTTGACACCAATTTCTGTAGTTTTAAGCCATCTAGTTTGTGGTGCTTTGTCATGGCAGCCCTAGGAAACTAATACATGGACAAATTACTTATTGTATTCTTGCAGAAAGAAGTGTCGCTGGCCTCTTCAGAAAGTGAAGCTACTTAGTACCTTCTGCTCATTTCACTTGAGGCTGAAGAGGAAGAAAGATAACTATAGTTTTGACAGCCTCCAGAGTGTAATAAATGTAAGGATAATGTGTGTTTTTTTAAAGTTAACTTGAAATTTATTTTGAATAGTAAAGTATTCATATGTTAAAACTTCAAAAGGCAGAATATAATAATACAGTCTTAAATTTCCCATCCCCATCAATTACTTCTATATATTTCCAGAGATATTTAGCACATATTAGCACTTCAGCATCTCACCATTATTATACCACCCACTTTTTCACACAAGCCTGTTTTGTACACTCTAATCTGTATTTTTCCTTTCCACTTAACTTTGTATCCTGGAGATATTTTCATATCAACACATAAAGAGCTTCATTTTACTCATGGCTACATAAGCATCCAACAATTTCATAACCAGTTAATATTTAGATAGTTAGATTTTAGAAATTTTTATATCTGCTTTTAATAAAAGAATTAAATTAATAGAAAATATTAGGTAAAAGTGTTTGGGTGACACTTTATCATAGACTTAGCTCCCTTAATATATAATACATAAAAAGTGGTAAAATTTTATGTTATAAGCTTTGAAAAATGACCGAAGAAAAAACAGAAGCTTCTACATCAGAATAGTTCCTCGTTCTGCTGACATCTTAATTTCCATGACAGAAAGGGTAAATGAGAATAGATAGTGAGCTGACTAAATCCTGGAATTTCACAACAAGAGCTGCAGTTTGGTGAGATACATACTGAGAGTGTGACTAGGAAGGGTAAGGTAAAATCGTAATGAAACCCTTGAAAGTAGGATCTCAGTAGAACTGAAAATGATCTCTAGGAAATTGGCTTTTTCCAGTGAGCCAGTCTTTCATAGCAAGAAATACCCTTGGTTGTATGGATTGTGCTCTTTGTAAGACATTTAAATTAATTCCAAAGATAATACAGAGACAAATTTCTGTAGAAGATATACATTTATTTTCATGTGTCCTCTTCCCTTTTTCAACACTACAAACTTTCAGACTGCAAACAAATTGGTAGAAAACAAGATCTTGTCCTCAAACTGTAGTTTGGATCAGATGTGAGAGTGTCAAAGAGAATTCACCTTCACTATGTCAGAGAAAGTTAATGTTCAGAATAGAGCTCCATTCATTACCAATAACGAGGTTTTAAAAAGTAGCCGGCAAGTAAATAAACATAAGCGAAACAGTGGGTAAACAGAATGTGGCAATGCACAACAGATGAAGTACCCAGTCAGGGAAATATATTGTCCAAAGAAGGGAGAAAGAAAAATTTCTTAGTATATTTTGAGCTATAAAGAACTTAATAAAAATACAAAAATCAATAAACAACAGGTCAAAGACAAGGCACTAAAGAAGAGAATGAAATGAAAAAGGAAATTTCAGAGCTAGTAAAAAATCAATTTCAAAACATCAACATTCACAGCTCTAATAAAGAATTAGAAACAACGAGAGACAGGAAAGAGAGAGTAAAGTATTGACTTTCTGCCCTGTTAGAAATATTTAGGGTAAAAATAGAGAGATTTAAAAAATTATAAAATAAGAGAGATTTGGAGATCAAAGAGGATCTAATATAAGGACAATTGTTATCCTAGGAGAGAATCTAGTTAATGGAAGAGAAAAACTGTTAAGAGATATACAAGGGGAAAATTTCTTCCAAATTAAGACAGATACTAGAATATATCTTAGATAAATTATGGACTTCAGAGAAAGAAAGATTTTGTTAGACATCTAGGGAGGGAAAAAAACAGATCCTGTCTTCTGCAATGGGTGAGAAGGAGGAAATCATAAATATCAGAGATTTCTCCACAACTTTCAGTACCAACTAGAGAGTCTAAAAATATTTTGAGAGAAAGCAAAATGTATTTATTTATCTAAGTTAGCTTTTATAGTTAAAGGAACATTTGGCAGTTTCTCAGAGAAGAAAGAACTCAGGGACTATAGCTTCTGTGATCTTTTCTCAAAGTAACTATTTATTAATGAAGTCCAAGTAATCAAAAATGAATCAAATAAGAATTTATAAATAAAAACAGATTTGGGGTGAGTACAGTAGTCCCCCCTTATTCACTGATTTGCTTTATGCAGTTCAGTTACCCATAGTCAAATGTGGTCTGCAATATTTAATGGAAATTCCAGAAATAATTCATAAGTTTTAAGTTGTTCACTATTCTGAGTAGCTTAATGTAATCTTATTCTGAC
>NW_006494612.1:13074875-13125854 GCF_000325575.1 Pteropus alecto | reverse complement strand
CCTGCTCAGAATGTGAATCATTCCTTTGTCTAGCATATTCCCGATGTATATGCTACGTGCCCATTAGTCACTTAGTAGCCATTTGTGTAATCAGATCAGTTATCAAAGAAAGAGAATATTCACATAACTTTTATTACAGTATATTGTTATAATTGTTCTATTTTATTATTAATTGCCGTTAATCTCTTACTATGCCTAATTTATAAATTAAACTTTATCATAGGTATGTATATAAAAGAGAAAAACATAGTCCAGTGGGTTTTTGAATAATATTTCTTTCAGCATCATTTCCTTGTAACATTGATGAGATGCTGTACGAACTTAATTCTTGTTTATATCAATTAGCCTGTGGTAATATTGGTTTCCTTATATGATGTTTTGCTTAAAGTTACAGAACCTATTGACAACATTAAGTGAGGACTTACTGTATATTTAGAATTTGATACTATCTGAGATTTCAGGCATCCAAGAGAGGTCTTGGAACGTATCCCACACAAACAAGGGGGAACTAGTCAGAATTCTAACACTGCCCTCCAAGATTCTTATGCCCTTTTTATATGCCTTATAGAATCTCTCTTTGAGTGTGGGTGGGTCTAATAAACATGATCAGATATTAATTCCTTGATTAGGTTATTCATCAGTTGATTTTTCTGTTAATCATAAGAGATTATCCTGAGTGGGCCTGACTTTATCAGGAGGGTTCTTTAAAGCAGCGATCTCCAACCATTTTGGCACCAGGGACCGGTGCTCCTATGAGAATCTAATGCCTGATGATCTGAGGTGGAACTGAGGCTGTGATACTAGTGCTGGGGAAAGGCTGCAAATACAGATGAAGCTTCGCCTGCTCACCCGCCACTCACCTCCTGCTGTGCAGCCTGGTTCCTTAACAGGCCACGGACTTGTACCGGTCCCTAGCCTGAGGGTTGGGAACCCCTGCTTTAAAGAATGTGAAGTTTCAGAGACATGTTTTTCTCCTGGCCTGAAAATAAACAGACATATTATGATCTGCCTATGGAGAAGAGTAGCTGATAGCTAACACTCAGCAAAAAAATGGAGACCTCAGCCACACAATCTGAGGTCCTAAGTAACTGAATTCTGCTAATTGCATGAGCTTGGAAGAGGACTACAAACTCTAGAATGAGCACTTGGATTCCAGTCTTGCGAGACTCTGAATTTATGAGTCAGCTAAACCACGCCTGTACTCTTGACCCATGGAAAATGTAGATATTGCGTGCTGTTTCTATCTGCTAAATCTATGTTAATTTCTTATGTAAGGAATAGAAAACGAATGCAATGAACTTTTAAATATAGAATAAAGACAAAACAACGTGGTGAATTTGAATTTAAAAAATATAAAGTCGGTTTTATAAGATTTGAGGAAGGAAAATTAGATAACTGGGAAATGGAGGAAAGGTAGAAGGAAGAGTAAGAAGAATAATCTTATTTTTAAGGTAAGAAGTCATTCAAAACTATAAGAGAAAATTGTGGCTGAAACATAATAACTCTGATTTCTTAATGTTTATATAACATTATCCTTAATATAAGCAAGATTTGGAGGTACTAGTACTTTTACAGTTCTCAGGCATTAATGGATCCTGTCTATCGATTTTTCTAACTACACTTTATCTATCCATTCATCTATCATCTATCTATCATCTATCTATCTATCATCTATCTATCATCATCTATCATCTATCTATCTATCATCTATCTATCTATCTATCTATCTATCTATCTATCTATCTATCTATGTGTTTAATCTATCTATCATCTATTATCTACGCAAACTTAAATCTAAGCTCTTTTCTTACATTTTGGACAACTATTCCTTTGATTGTTTTTTCTATGTTGGTGATGTAAAGATGCTATTCCAAACAGATATAAGAATTTAGGATTGTGAAGACAAATAATTCATTTAATTTTGAACCGAAAAGATTTTTATTTTTGTTTCTCTTTGGTGCTTTACTATTAAATCAGGTTGATATATAATCTCTTGGTCACATCCATTGGTTCAACAAATACATATTCGAACTATTGTGTCATCTGTGCTAAAGACTGAGAATTCAGTGGTGAACAAATAGATGTTGTTATTCCCCTCTTGGAGTTTAAATTCTTACCTGAGGAGACAGACAACATGAGGAAACAAACAAAATAAACGTGGTTATAAACTACTTCTGTAAGTTCAATATTGTTACTGAGAAAGAGAATTATAGGGAAAAAAATTTTAGAAATGGTAGTTAAGGAAGACTTTTACTGCGAAGTTGCATTTAAAGTAAAGTTTGAAGCATTAAAATAAGTCAATTATATGGAGAATAGAATGAATCAAGCTTGGTCGAATCTCCTGGTGCAAAAAAATCCAGAATGTGTAGAGGTCTTGGGATATTCTCTCAAGATCTGAGAGAAGACCAATGTGGCTAGAGACCAGTGAAAAACAAGAGAAAGAGGAAAATAGGTGAAAGCTAAATTATACAGACATTTAAAGGTCACAGTAAGATATTGAATTTTGACATGAGTGTAATGAGAAGAATTATTGAATTGTCCTAAATGGGGAATGACAAGGTATGATTTATGTTTAAAGACAAGTCCTCTTGTTGCAGTACAGAGAATGCATTGTTAGAGGAACAAGAGAGGAAGGACAGGGACCAGTCAGTATACTGAGAAGTAACCCGAAGAGAGCGATTATGGTAGTCCTGGCTAGACAGAGATGCAGGGAGTACATGAATTTGAGATCCATAATGGAGGTAAAATTCATAGGACTTATCTTCAGATTTGATGAAAAAATTACTTACAAAGGAGATCAAATGTGATTCTTGGGTTTCCAGAATTGACATATATTTGAAAAGTTCCAGCAGAGGAAAAGAGAATGGATTAAAGAGGTAAAACATTTTTTTTAAAGTATGTTTTGGACGTTAAATTTAAGATATCTATGAAATATAAAAGAGAAATTGTAAAGTAGGCAGTTGGATATATTTACCTTGAGTTCAGAGGAAATGTCTTGAGTAGAAATATAAATTTGAGCATCATAGTGACACTGAAGTATTGTTTTTCTTTGTTTTCAGAAGAGATTGTGGAGAATTATTACCATTAGGTCTTTTAACGTGTGATAAAATTCACGACAAAAACTATCTAGACCTGGCACTTCCTTTTTTCAAAGGTTATTAACTATTAATACAATTCATTTAATAGGTGTAGATTATCTGTTTATCTTTGTGCTAGTTTTGGAAGATTGTGTCTTTTCAAGGAATTGGTCCATTCCATCTAGGTTATCAAATTTATTAGTATAGACTTCCTCACAGTATTCTTTCGTTATCTTTCTAGTGTTCATAGAATCAGTAGTTATGACCTCTCTTTTATTTCTGATATTAGCAATTGGTGTCTTCTTTCTTTTATTTTGGGTTAGCCTGACTAGAGGTTTACTCTATCTTTTGAAGGAACCAGTTTTTAGTTTCACTGATTTCCTTCATGTCTTTTCTCTCTTCAATTTTGTTAATTTCTGCTCTGGTTTTTATTATTTCATTTTTTTATGCTTGCTTTAGGTTTATGTTTTTCTTTTTTTCTCTATTTCCTAAGGTAGAAACTTGGATAATTGATGTTAGATGTTTCTTCTTTTCTAATACATGCATTCAATGATATATATTTTCCTCTATGCATTGCTTTTGCTATATCCAATGTTTTGATAATTTATATTTTCACTTACCTTCAAATATATTTTTAAAAACTTATGTCGAAAATTCTTCTTTGAATTGTGTGTTGCTGGGAACTGTGTTGTTTTAATTTCCAAGTATTTGATAATTCTTCCAGTTATCTTTATGTTATTGATTTATAATGTAATTCCATTGTGGTCTGAGAACATACTTTGTTACTTTGTATGATTTATAGTCTTTCAAATTTGTTAAAGTATGTTTTTTTTGGTCCAGAATGTGGTCTATCTTGGTGAATGTTCCATATAACTGGAATGGTTTCCAGCAATAAGTCTATTATCATTTTTTTGCTTGTTACTATCTAGGTAAGGTGCCCTTCTATCCCACTAACTGCTTTCATATTTCTAGATATTATTTTATTTCTTGAAGTTTGAGTGTGCTGAGATATAGATGTTCAGTATTCATTCTGTTTGCTGTTCTCTGAGATTCCTAGATCTGTGGTTTTGTGTCTATCATTATTTTGAAAAATTCTTAAATAGTATTTCTTCTAGTATTCCAATTAAAATATGTTACACCTTTTGTAATTATCTCACAGCTCTGGATGTTCTGTTTTTGTTTTATTTTGTTTGGTTTCATTCTTTTTTCTCTTTGCATTTCAGTTTGGGAAGTTTCTATTGATATGTCTTAAAGTTCGCTGAGTATTTCCCTGGCTTTGTCCAGTCTACTTGTGAGCCCATTAAAGGTACTCTTTATGCATATTACAGTGTTTTTAATTTCCAGTATTTTTAAAAGAGTTTTTATCTTTCTGCTTACATTACTCATATATTCTTATATGTTGTCTTTTTCCATTATAGCTCCTAACATATGAATCCTAGTTATTTTAAATTCTTGTCTGATAATTCCAACATTAGTGTTATTTCTGAGTCTGCTTCTCCTGCTTACATTATCTCTTCAGACTGTGATTTTTTTTCTTTACCTTTCCCATGCCTTATGCTTTTATACTGAGAGTGGAATATAATGTATTATGTAATAGGAAATAATGGAAATGGAACTTTATTGTAAATTTTTATATTAATCTAAGAGTTTGGCTGTGTTTAATGTTTTTGGTAGCTATAGAGACTTCAAATTTCTCTAGTATCTTTATTTATACCTTCTTTTTTTCAGATCAGGTTTCTTTAAATACTTTTCCTGAGAGAGAGTCTATGCACTATAATCCTCACAGTTCTAATCCACTATTATTTTACTAAATCTCTGTTGATGTGGTGGTAAGATGTTACTGAGGGGAAACATTCTATAATCTTATGAATAAATCTCAGTCTTTTAGTGTGCCTGTGCCCTTGGGCTGTACTTTACAAGCATTTCTTGCTTTCTATGCTCCTCCTTTTGGTGAGATAGGAAAGCAAAAAGGGGTAGAGATGGTGAAATGCCCTTTCTTCAGGTAGAATGAGACTCTAGTAATGTTCTTTCTCTTATAGAATAGGCCTCTGGTATAGAGATTACTCTGCACCTACTCTGCACCTATTTTATAATGGTTGTTTTTCTCCTACTATCAAAGCCACAAAAGGATCTTTGTTGGTTCTTCGCCATGGGAACTTTGTGAGGTTTCTGGAGGTAAAACTCTCAAAAATGTGGTGGCTTCTTTATCACTATGACTGCTAGGAATTTCTCATTTTCAAACTAGTCCACACTCAGCCTTCAGCGATTTTTCAAAATAAACATTCAGTCATTATTACTGTTTTATGGCTCTAGTAGTTTCAGCTTTAGGTAAGCAGATCACAGCTACCATGGTACTGACCTGTCTCCAGATTTTGGGATGACATTTTGCTTTATGACCTCAATTTTCTAATGAGTTCAAGAAAAATTTTTGATTTTCAGTTCGTTCAGCTTTTTCTTATTAGGATGAGAGTAATAGATATCACAACTGAACCTGGAAGTCCTCTTGCTTATTTTTAAATCGTGGGCATAAATGAAATCACCAAAGGGAAAACTGTAGAAATATGTCATGAGGTTTTAGAAACGTCAACATTTAGACACCAGATACAGCAGGACAGTCAGTCTGGTAATAGATACAAGAAAGAGTCATTTGTGAGAAACTGAATAAATACCAGGAGACTGTGAAGTAATGAAGAGCAAGAAAAGAGAATGTTTCAAGATAAGGGAGTGATCAAATAGTTGAATGTTATTGAGAGGTCAAGAAAGCCCAAGAGAGAGTAGTGATTATTGATTGGTAAAAATCATAGGTGATTTAAATAAGAGGAATGTGGATATGAGTGTGAGTGCACATATATTGAGAAGGAAAGCAGAAGCCAGACTGAAATAAATGAAAGTTTATTAGAGTAGAAGTGAAGACATCATAATTTAATCTTATTTTCAAAGAGAACTTTTCATTGAAAGAATATCTACCTTTATCCCTGAATTATTAAGAAAACCCTGGAATGGTTACTGAAAGTCTGTTTCTTGTTCATTAATCTGATTTGAGAAATAGAAATAATAGCAAACCAGGTAAACTGCACTATTAATGTGGTAATAATGGTGTTTTAAAAAAGATCCCTAAAGACCAAAGAGAAGAACATTACTATAAAGAAAATTGTAGGCTCTAAATTTAGGGAGTCTAGTATAGCTAGTTAATTTTAGAAAATAAAATTTGCCAAGAAAAACTGAAATATTGAGAAATCATCTTTAAAAGGTTCCTATATGTATTTAGGATTTTTATAAAGAATAATGCGAAGCAGGATGGGACACATCTCCCTGAGTAAGAACTCAGTCCTATACTAAGAGAGAGGGGGGTCCTTGATTGTGTGCAGGAAAAAATTCAAGTGTATGCTAGAGTTAGAGATGAAAGGAAAGTTTATTAGAGAAGGAACACCACTCCACAACAGAGGTGTGGTCTCCTCTCCAAGACAGAGAATGAGAAAGACCCTGAGTATCCAAAAAATTCAGTTTAAATCTGTTTTCTTTTCCAGGTATGGGTATGTAGCTTAAAGTCACGAGGAAGTAGTTGTTAGTAATCTCAACGAGAATCTTCCTGAAGGTTCACTGTGGTCTGGATGTATGAAGATCAGCCAGGTTCCCTCCTCTATCAGCACATAGCAGGCTCTGACTATAACCGGTTTAATATTTAGTCAATTTGTGTTGTTCTCATGCCTCTATGTTAAGTATATACATGGCATTGTTAAACTTTTGGATCCACCAGGGAAAATGCATTGCTCCTTTTACAGAAGTGAATTACACTTTCCATCCTTCTGCTTCCCTGGAAACAGACCTTATGACTCTCCTTATTTCAAAAACAAAGAGTTAAGTAATTGCATTAAAGCCTGACTTTGAAACCAGAATTTAAGCAGGCATTCTGAAGGAGGCAGACCCCATCAAAGTCAAGGCAGTAGGTCTAATTGCTTTTATCTGTGCTCCATGTACTATGTGCATTTTGACCTGGTATGGAGCTATGCTTCAATGAGATTTCTCAACGAGAAACAACTTAGTCTGGCAAGTTTAGTATCATAATGATTCTCTGAAGCTTCTCTTCTTAGCATGAATCTAATGATATATTATTATAGAACAGATTCACCATTTATTAACTCCAAAGCAAATCCACTTTATCTGGGAGCATTGCTTTTCCAAAACTAGCTGTGTGAATTCTTTTACTTAAAGTACAACACCATCACGTTGGCAGAGGCTGAATCTCAAATGTGCATACCTACACAAATTCCTACTGACTTCCAAGATCAACTACTACCACAGATACCCATTGGGAGATTAGAACACTGAGGGTTATAACAAAACTTTAGACAATGTAATCATCACCCTGTTCTCTGAGGCAAGATCCTAAGTAGCAGAGAATGAGAACTCTGACAAGGGTGAAGCCAAAGAAGTAGTTAAGGTATTTATAACACTATTTCTTATACTTTGACCCTGAATTTTCTTTTCTTCTTCTTCTTTTTTTTAAGTTTGTCCTGTGTCTCCATATATGCTTAGAATTCTTCTCACATTGTTTGTCTCCATATTTTAATATGTGAGGAAAGTGTCTTTGGATGTTTTATCCACTAATAAATTTTTCAAAAAGACTTTTTCGTGAGTAGTTGCAGATACTGTCATAGCTCTTATTTTTCCCTTTTCTTTTATTCATTTTCCTTAATACTTCATGAGTACTTTTACTTTTAATAATGATCAGGCCATAGCTTTCCTTATACCATCTAAAAGTAAAAGGAACAAACACAAGTACCTATTTATCAGGAAATGTTTCTGTTTTTTCTGCATGAGGAATCTCTCAACCAAAAAGCATAATTCTGAAACAAGCTATGTTTATTTTACTATGGGTGCATAAGATATAATATCTCCACACAATTTTGAAGAAAGGACTATTCAAATTTAATAGGTAAGGAGCAGCAGAAGAGATAACACCAGGAACTTCTCCAGGAAAGCTTGGCTACTATAAGGCTGACCCACTGGGATGAAAAAAAAAAAAAATTGTTTAAGAAAGTTGATTAGGTAGAATTATTTTTTTTTCTTTTTTTTTTTTTTTTTTTTTTTTACATTTCACGGCACTTTATTTGCTATTGCTTATCTAGATTCCATGGTATAAAGAAAGCAATCTCTTGGAAAAACTAATTCTTCTCTCTAATTGTTCTAATACTTCTCTCTGACTTGTTACTATATCGACAGATATCATGCTTTATACCTTACACAAACATTTTCATCACTAAAATTTCAAAAATGTAAAAGTAAAGAGCTAAAATTCAAAAACAGGGTTCACCTTGAGGAAGAAAAACAGGAAATGAAAGCAAAGGCAATCTGGTTTTAGAGTTTTGTTTGGCTGGCATTCATTTCTCAGTATGGAAAGGAGAGAATAAATATTTCATCAGTACTTTTTTGTAAAGATAAATTTTTGAAAGAAGATTAAGAAACCTAGTGATGATTTCAAAATCTAGATATAAGCAGGCTTATCAAATAGGTATTTCATTTAGGAAGTGAATTTATGGAAAGAAGTAATAAATGGCAGCAATAAATATTATAGTTCTAATTTCACAGTGCAGACAAGTAATATGAAAAACAAAAATAATTTCTTTTCTATAGAGAGGCAGGTAAACCAATTTCTCTCCAAAATGTCTTTAGCCCGATTGCCCTTTGTTATTTAATACCATGACCTCAATATTAAAGCTTCTAGCAAGTTGTTCACTTGCCTCGTTTGTGAGACCATTAGCCTTAACCTTTATGTTTCCTGAAGTTTATTTGTTGAATCATCCAAGATAACTAAGGGATATGAAAATAATCCATCTCTCCTTTATTTTTTACTTCTTTATTTTTGTAATTTTCTATATCATGACTGCAATCTTGGAGATGAGAGTTCAAAAAGGCTAACAAGATTGAGGTCCACAGATGTTATGCTCCTTCAGTTGAGTATCACATGCAGGATTAGGACCAAGTGAGCCTGGCTCTCAGACCAGCAGCTTTTTCACATTTGAAACAGTTTACCTTTTCTTGAGGCAAAGATAGACAAAAAATATTAAATAACTAGTAGAATATGATAAGAAAGGAATAAAATTGTATGCCCTCACATATTGACCTCAAATAATAACTTTTCTGTGATGTTTTTCTTGACATCCCTAGGCAAGGTAGACACTTCTTCAAATTCCCAGATCTTGTATTATATTATAACATATTTTCTTATATTTATATATGTCCCAATAACCTGTAAGCTATTGGAAATAAAAATAATCTAACACACCCTTATAATCCCAGAAATCAGCCTTATTGAGTGAGTTCATAAGTATACAAATGTACAAATTAATATATACTGTAGAAAGAAAGAGAAAAAACAACCAACATCTACTGACTGCCCACCATGGACCAAGCTATGAGATTTACATGTAATACTTATTTGTAATATTTTTTGTCACCCAGAAAACTTATAAAATTGTTTTTTATTTTATCTGTTGATAGGTGAAACAGATTACTTATTAGAAGGATTACTAATTAAAGGGATTAAATTATTCTTTGAAAGCCATATAACTAATAAACCAGTATTCAACCCCAGGTCTGACTGACAAAGCTCACACATTCATCTCAGATATAATACCTTGGGGGTAATAACAATGAGTACTTATTCTTCCCAACCTAAATTAAGAATTGTCCATACAATACCTCATTTCTTCTTTGCAAAAATTCTAAAGAAGTAGGTACTCTTGTTAGCACTATTTTACAAATTATAAAATAGATTCAGAAAGATTTAAAAACTATTTAAAGTCATACAGGTTAGTAAATACCAAATGGAGATTTAAATGCAGGTCTGGATGACTTAAAATTAACATACTTAGAAACTGAATGAAAAACAAACGAACAAACAAACAAACAAACAAACATTCCAAACAGCTGTGTTGCACTGTACTGCATTCCTTGATCTCATCATAGCTGTGGTGGACAGTTCCCTGTACATGCCAGTCAGAGTGCAGAATTTCCTTCATCAGGCATCAGAAAGACCACTCCACAGGACAGGTGTAATCTGTTAAATGCAGGGAATTTAACTCCTTAGGAACAAAACTTACCTAAGGAGGCTCAGAAGTCAGTGCATAACAACTCCCAGCCTATAGTAGAACAATTCTGGGCTCAGTTTCCATGGTTCCTCATAGAGTTTCTAGTGGAGGTGAGCCCAGCTCCCCAGGGTGGTAAGTAGCTAATTAGTACATCCTTGACTGATTTTCTCCCTTTACTCTCTTCATTTTTTAACTTCCTCAATTATACTTCCTCAATCACCTCCCAAATAAATTACTTGCACTCAAGTCTTTGTCTCAATGTTTGCTTTAGGGAAAACACAAACTAAAGCAATGGATCTAACAGAAGAAAAGGAAAAACAGTTCTGCATTTAATGAACTATATAGTTTACTTGAGTATGAAAACATGGCGAGTACTACAAACTACTAAATATTGAATATATATGTGTCTATATAGATAGATGCAGGCATAGATAATATAGGTATACATATTGTCCCTTTTCTTTCACTTATAGATAACATTATTTCTGTTTTCTAGCTTTTTAAAGTTGTTTCTTTTGATAAGGGCTAAGAATGAGATTAAAAGTTCTATTTTTTTTACCAAATACCAAATAGACGAAATTGACTATTGACTATAAGTTATATAAAAAGAGAGAGAGACAGAGAGAGAGAGAAAAAGAGAGATAGAGAAACAGAGAGAGACAGAGAGAGACAGAGAGACAGAGGGAAGGAAAAGAAAAAAGAAAAAGGAAAAAGAAAAAGAAAAAGAAAAAAATAAATTTAACATCTTTGGAGCAGAATAAGACCTTGTTCAACTATCTGGATGGAAGTTTGCCTCAATGCCAGTGTGGTAATCAGAATCACAAACAAAGCTCAATAATAGAAGAAACTGACAGCTGCCAATGACCTATTACTCCATTAAACCTATTCACCTAATAAAACAAAAGCATATCAACAAAAGTTCTATCCTCTCTTAACCACTGCTATTTTCTCCCTTCTGTTCTCTATCCTGCCTACCTCCAAATATGCAAGCACAGACTCAGATTTTTTCAGTTTAATGAATGGGTATATCTCTTATCTATGGTGTACTTCAAGAAATTGCTAACAAATGTTTGGAAAGTCATAAATCATAAAAGCACTATTTACTTTTTAGTTTTATAGTCTTTATAGTCTATGGAATTTAGTTTACTAAATTAAAAATAAATACAAACCTTCAGCTGAAAAGCCGAAGAAAAAATGTTATAAGAATGAGAGTCTTCACTACTAAATTTATGGGAGCTGAGATATCTCGAGTCAATTTTTTTTAATGCTAATATTTCAATATTCAAGTTTCAAGCCTTCTAATCTCATCAATGTTCCAGAGGGTTGAGCAAGATTGCTAGACAGTTTAGGTGACTATAAGATGGTATCCTGTGAATATTCAGGCCTCTAATAGGTTTTATGCCTATCACCATCTCAGACTTTCCCACAACTTGATTGATAAAAGGAGCCCTGATTTATCTGTATAAGGTTAATAACCACTCTAATTTTATTTCATTTTGGCAATATAGTTTTTTGTTTTGTTTGTTTGTTTTTTTAATCAAGAATGTTTAGGGGCTATTCCAAGGTAAAGGGAATTGTGTATAAATTATTATTGTCTTAATGGAGTTTTTCAGTTATTTCTTGGGCGATTTTAAAATTCGAACTTATGTTAAAACACAATTTTATATATGTCAAAAAGATGAAAGTCACTAGAAAATTGCATAAGATACTTTTCATTTCAAAGATATTTCTTAATTTGAATACATGATATAAGAAATACAGTGACTTTTAGAGAGAAACACACTATAAATGAAATGTTAAGAAAATGATTTCTAAGGTTAAAAGAAGGAAGGAGTAAAAAATGTTGTCCGATGATGAAAGAAGAAAGAAGGGATAGAGGAAGAGTATGTTTTGATAGCATTCAGTTTTCTTCACTGATATTATAATGACATTTCTGTTGTATGTATCTACATAGATCCTCCATGTAAAATACTGTAGATTCTACATGAAAATACACTGAGGGCATCATTCTATAGCAGTCCCCAACCTTTTTGGCACCAGGGACCAATGCTCCTATGAGAAGCTAATGTCTGATGATCTGAGGTGGAGCTGAGGTGGTGATGCTAGTGCTAGGGAGAGGCTGCAAATACAGATGAAGCTTCGCTCATTGGTCCACTGCTCACCTCCTACTGTGTAGCCCTGTTTCTAACAGCCCATGGACTGGTAACAGTCTGTGTCCTGGGGGGAACCCTGATCTAGAAAACAAGCTCTTTTGCTATTTCTTCAAAATAAATATTCACTAGGTACTATTAGAATCTCTTTCATACTCTGAGTTTTGAAGTTCTTTATCAAATCACTTTTAACATAATCATTATTTTTCCCACAAATCATTAACATGCATCCCCTAATTCTAGTGTCTTCTTTGTCCTTTATATGGAAAAACTTTATTGCTTCTTTTTTGATTTTGGTCATGCTGTTGGCCCTCCCTGTTATGGATTACTTCTCTCGTATACCTACTTAGTATTTAAAGGCACATTATTAGCAACCTTTTTCATGAAGTCTTTTCTTTCTGTGTTTTAGCCCATAGTGGTCTTAGCTGCCAATGACAAAAATTTATTTTCCAAATGAAAACATGTAACTTATGTAATTTACTTCTTTCTTAAGAATGAATAGTAGCATGCCGATGTGGAAATAATACTTGCAATACAAGTATTATTGTATTGCAAGTATTATATTTTTAGTATACCTAGTCTCTAATTCTAAATATGCACATTTGTAAAAGAAAGATAATGATGCCTAATATGGCTCCTCATGAATTTATAAAAATCTTTGAACTATAACAAAAATAGAAAGCACTTATATTACTATAATATTTTTTCTAAATACTTCATATACTTACATTTCATTCTAAGCTCTAGGAGAACTGATATGTCCCAATATATATTTGTTGAAAACTTATACAGAATGTCAGAAGATACATATGGTATTAACAGTAATAATGAAATAATAGTTAACATTAATGAAGTGATTATATGCCAAGCACTGGCGAGGAAGGTGAGTTTCAGAGAGTAAATAGCTTCTCCAAGTTCACACATGTTATTAGCAGATGAGGAGATTCTAACCCAGCTGTTTTTTTTTTTCTTTCTCCAAAACTATCATTGTTGCATGTCTAAAGATGATGAAAAAAAGTTCCTAAAAAGAAAAAAAAATGGGAGGTTGTATAGATGAAACTATCCATGGATCGAAAATATCTAGGTTTGTGTCTGTAACTCTTAGCTCAAGTATGTTGCTTAAACTGGAAAAACAACCCAGTTATGGCTGTACGCCTGTAACAGACTGGCATGTAAACCTTGTACCTAGCCCAAACACTGGGTCTCCATAAACATTATGTTTTTCTAATTACAAAAAGCTGCTCAATAGAGCAATTTGCTTTTCATTTACATGGCTACAGCTATCCAGTTAACACCTGACCAAGCAGCAAATTCAGATGATGAGGTAAGTGGGAAGATAGCCATACTAAAAATATATAGTCAATTAGTAGAATATTCCAGCTATTGGTTAAAAAATGAACTAAGAATCAATAATAACTATGGAGCTAGATTCAGCCAAGGCTGAAATTGAATATGGTGAATACCAGATAAAATCACAAATTTTAGAGCTGGAATAATTCTTACTATTTCTATATTTCTGTTTAGACCTACTTTTTACAATAAAGAAGAAAGCATGTTTACATTAGAATTTTTAAATTTCTGAATAGTTTTATTCTAAAACTGAGATTTTAAAAATATTTTCATTAGAATTCATAAGAGGAATTTCATATATTCATATTTTTTTCTAAAATATAAAAATGATCAACTCAATGATCAATGAAAGTGATCATTTGATGGCTACATAGATGAAGTAGGAATTTTGAAGTAATGGAAAGATAAACAGGAGACACTCTTGATCAGAAAAATAAATTTTCTATCTCTACATCATGTAAAGAAATACATTTGATCAAAAGTTCAGGTAAAAATTCTGTGCAAGCCTTATTCAGTTTCAATAGATTAATTAAAAATTAAAAATTATAATGACATGTTCTGAAATTTTCTAAATACTCATGAAAAATGTAACTTAATATACATTTATAGGAATACATATAATAGTAAAAGAAATATATCTTAAATAGTCTATGGTAAATTATAGGAGGGCATAAATGTTTTTGTAGTAAATATATTTAAAATAATATTTTAAATGCTAATAATAATTTTATACTCATTTTCTGTAGAAAGCTTATATGAGTGTTTCTCTTAAATTCACCTTGAAAATAAGTATTTTCTATGAACATATGCTTATATAAAATTTTATAACAAACACTTTTGTAATGAGCTCATATTTCTATAATAAACTTTCAATATTTATAGGCATGCTACATACATTTAAAAAGTAATAATACATTTAATCATTAAAATAAACTTATTAGTGAGTTAAAAAAGTGAAGTCAGGTTCTTGCCTCATAAAAGGCAGAACAAGAATTGAAATGAATGCTTTTTTATAATAGCTTATTATCTTAAAATGTTTCTACATTTGTTACCTTTTCCTTTCCTTAAAAAAAATTTACCTTTGAATATTTACGTCTAGAATTGAAACGGACTACAGAGATCATCCAAGTTTCCCTAGCTTTTATTTTATTATTTACCCTTCAGTGTCATGTTTCTTGAGATTACCTACATAGAAAGTGCATATCCTTCCCTCTCAGTGAATGCCCCACTATTAATTTATCATCATATCCCAGGAGCACTGACTCCACCCAATGCCACATCCTTTCACAAATTGTTGATATGACTTTTTGGAAGAAAAAATTGTTCTTCTGCTTGATATTTAAAGCCAATTATTTTTATTATCCTTTTTATTTTGTTTACTCCAAAGTAAATATACATGAGTTCATCATTCTTTATAAATGAATTTCAAATTCCTCACCTTCTTAGCCTTCTTCTCTGGAGACTCTTATTGTCAATATTCCTTTTAAGATTAAGATACAGTAAGTAGTAGGCCTGTTGTTTCATCTTTGTCCATAATGATGACACCATATTTCAAATATTTAAAATTTTTTTTCTATTAGTGTTACTAAGACTATTTAGGAACTGTATCACAAATTCATGTTGAATTTCAAGTCAGGTATTCACACTAACTACAGATACCTAGTTAAACAGTTCTTATCTAACCCATATTGATCTCTCAAATATTTTGCGTAAAATAGGATCTATTTCCATTTATTTCCACTTATTTTTATCTTGTAATTTTTATCAAGATTTGCATCATAACAAGTATGAGATAGCAGCAGAATAATTCTACTCTGAAAACTATGATTTAGAACACAAGCTTAAGATTTTTCTTTTTTCTCCGAATTCAGAGGTATTGACAAAAAAAATTGATTAAAAAATGTATATATTTAAGGCGTACAATGGGATGTTTTGGTATATGCATATATTATGAAAAGATTATCATAATCAAGCTAATTAATATACATATCACCTCACATAGTTACCATTTTTCTTTTGTGGTGAGGACATTTAAGATTTACTCCCTTAGGAAATTTTATGTATACAACACTGTATTATTAACTATATTTGCCATACTGTAAATTAGTTCTCCAGAATTTATTTCATCCTGCATAACTATAACTTTGTACCCCTTGACCAACATTTCTCCATTTCCCCCACCCCTGCTTCTGGCTATCACCATTCTACTTTCTGCTTCTATAAATTTGACTTTTTTTAGACTCTACATACACTTGAAATCATGAAGTACTTGTTTTTCTATACCTGGCTTATTTCATTTAACATAATGTCCTCCAGGTTTATGCATGTTACTGCAAATGACAAAATGACAGCTTTTTTAAGGCTGATTAGTATTCCATTGTGTGTATGTGTGTGTGTATCATATTTTCTTCATTCATCTGTCAGTGAACATTTAGGATATTTCCATATCTTGGCTATTATGAATAATACTGCAGCAATGGACATGAGAATGTGGATTTCTCTTCAAGATACTGATTTCATTTCCTTTGGTATAAACCCAGAAGTGGGGATGCTGGATCATATGGTAGTTCTATTTTTAATTTTTGAGGAACTTTCACAGTGTTTTCCACAATGACTACACCAATTTACATTCCTACTGACAGTGTATAAGGGTCCAATTTCTCCACATCTTTACCAGCATTTGTTATTTTATTCTTTTTTAGCTATTCTAACAGGTATGAAGTTATATCTCATTGTGGTTTTGATTTGGATTTTCATGATTAGTGATGCTGAACACCTTTTCAACAGTTTCTCTGTTGAGCTTCTCATTTTGTTTATGTGTTGTTTTCTTGATTTTGTTTAGTTGTCTATCTGTGTTCTCTAGTTGCTCACTGAGCTTCTTCAAGGTAATTATTTTTAAATTTTTGTCAAAAAGTTAGTAGATCTTTTTATTTAAAGTTGTTACTGATGTTTTATTTTGTTCCTTTGGTGGTGTATTTCCCTGATTATTTATGATCCTCATGTTGATGTCTATGCATTTGAAGAAGTAGGCACCTCTTCCAGACTGGCTTTGGCAGGGAATACCCTGCAGCAGTTAGCTTGTCTAGATGTTCTGGTGGGCCATTTGGTGGAGTCCACAGGTAGGCTTGATGATGGAGTCTTCAGATGGGCAGGCCCACAGCCTGAGGCCGTAGGTGGATGGGCCCAGAATCTGGATTCTCAAGATTGGCCTATACCTGTGTTCACAGAGGCAGGCCTGGTACCTAGGTTCACTGTGGTGGGCCTGGCTCTTGAGTCTGCATTGGTGGGCCTGGAAACCTGAGTCTGTGGGGACTGGCATGGTACAAAGGTCTACTAGGGCAGATTTGGCAGGAATGATTCCAAAGACTTCTGGAAGCAGGCCTGGTGCTGGAGGCCCACTGAGGTGGGCCTTGGGCCAGAGTCCATGAGATCTGGCCTGGTCCCTGGAACCTTGGAAATGAACCTGGTCCTGACTCCATGGGAACTGGTCTGGCACTAGAGTCCACTAGAGCAGGTTTGGCACCTGGGCCTATGGAGTGGGACTGTTGTTAGCCTGGAACCTTGGCCCATGGGGGCTAGCCTGGTGCTGCAGTGGACTTGGAGCCTGAGTCTTTGGGAATGAGCTTGGTTTTGAATTTTCAGTGGCTGGCTTGGCGAAAGGTCCAATAAAGCAGGCTGATGCTGGAATCATGGAGGTAGGCCTGAAGCCAGCTTGGTACTGGGGCAGGCCTGGATCCTTGGACCAAAGGGCTGGGCCTCAAACCTGGGGTGGCAAGGCCATCTTGGCACTAGTGAAGAACTGGAGACTAGGGCCCTGAGTTCAGCCTGGTGTTGTGGTGGGCCTGTAGCCAAGGTCGATTGGGGTTGGCCTGGAGGTTAGGTCTATGATAATGAACTGGTGCTGGGGCATACCAAGATTTTTCTTACACATTATATATAAACATGGTAATAATTACTCTTTTTTGAGTATCAGATGTTTTGCCAGGTGTCTTAATTCATTGTCTTATCACTAATTTTTAATATCAAGAATATCTATTTTATAGATGTGAAAACTGAAACTCATAATTTAAGTGCTCCAGGCTTCAACTGGCTAAGTGGTAGAATTCTATTTTCAATTTAGTATTATTTTTCTTCAAAGCCTATATGGACTCCACTTCACAGAAGACAAAAGTGCCTCAGTGTACCAAGTATATCAATAATCCAGTATTTTTATTTCTTATTTCTCTATTTTTCTGCAAGTTTAATTTATTTTATTTTTTAATTCTATTTTTTATTAAATTTTTAAAAAATTATTTTTAATCACAGTTGATGGATACTCAACTCTATTTTATATCAGTTTCAGGTGTACAGCAGAATGGCTAGACATCCATACAACTGATGAAGTGATCTCCCAATTAGCCTAGCATCCTCCTAGCACCATACATAGCCACCACGATACCAATGATCACACACTCCATGCTGCACTCCATATCCCCTAGACCACCTTGCAACTACCAATCTGCACCTCCCAGTCCCCCCACACTCTGACACCCATTCTCCCAACCCTCCTCCCATTCGGCAACCATCAGTTTGTTCTCTGTTTCTATGAGTCTGTTTCTATTTTGTTTCTTCATTTATTCTTTAGATTACATATATAAGTGAGAGCATTTGATATGTGTCCTTCTTCTCTATCTGATTTAGTTCACTTAGCATAATACCTTCCAGATCATCCATGTTGTTGCAAATGGTAAGATTTCATTCATTTTTTTATGGCTGAGTAATATTCCATTGTATATATGTACCACTTCTTTTTTATCCAATCATCTATTGATGGTCATTTAGGTTGCTTCCATATCTTGAATGTTGTAAATAATTTTGCAATGAACATAGCGGTGCATATTATATTTTTGAATTAGCATTTTGGATTTCTCTAGTAGAAGTAGAATTGCTGGGTCATATGGTAGTTCTATTTTTATTTTTTTGAGGAACCTCCATACTGTTTTCCATAATAGCTGCATCAATTTGCAATCCCACCAACAGTGCATGAGGGTTCCATTTTTTTCTACATCCTTGACAGCATCTGTTGTTTGTTGATATATTGATGATGGCCATTCTGAGAAGTGTGAGGTGATGTCTCATTGTGGTTTTAATTTGTATTTCTCTGATGATTAGTAATGTTGAGCAACTTTTCATATGTCTATTGACCATCTGTATGTCTTCTTTGGAAAAATGTCTATTTAGGTCCACTGCCTATTTTTTAATTGGATTGTTAGAGTTTTTTTGTTTTTGTTTTTGTTTTTTTTTTTTTTGGTGTTGTTATGTAAGTTCTTTAAAATTTTGGATATTAACCCCTTATTGGCTGTACCATTGGCAAATATTTTCTCCCATTCAGTGGGTTGTTTTGTTTATTTGTTTGTTTTTCCACTGGTTTCCTTTGCTATGCAAAAACTTTTTAGTTTGATGTAGTCCCATTTGTTTATTTTTTCTTTTGTTTCCCTTGCCCAAGGTAACATATTGGAAATCAATATTACTAAGAACAATGCCAGAGAGTTTACTGTCTATGTTTTCTTTCAGGTGTTCTATGGTTTTGGTTCTTGCTTATAAGTCTTTAATCCATTTTGAGTTTATTCTTGTATGAATATAAGAAGGTGGTCTAGTTTCATTTCTTTTTTTTTGCATGTATCTGTCCAGTTTTCCCAACACCATTTATTAAATAAACTTTCTTTACCCTATTGTGTATTCTTGCCTCCTGTGTCATAAGTTAATTGACCATATAAATGTTCATTTATTTCTGGGCTCTCTGTTTTGTTTAATTGATCTATGTGTCTATTTTTATGCCAGAACCATGCTGTTTTGATTACTATATTTTTATATTATAGTTTGATATCAGGTATTGCGATACCTCCAACTTTTTTCTTCTTTCTCAAGATTGCTCGGGCTATTTGGATTCTTTGGTGTTTCCATATAAATTTTAGGAATATTTTTTTGAGTTCAGTAGAAAATACACTGGTATTTTGATAGGGATTGCATTGAATCTATAGACTGCTTTGGAATAATACAATATTTTTAGGCATTAGCTGAATTATTAAATAATCAGTAGTATATGAGCTTTAGAAGGAATATATTTTGTTGTTGTTTTAGAGAATGCTTTGTGTAATTGCAGAAACTCTGATGTTGCCTGCCTGAATTTCACAATTATCTCCATGACTTTTTCTTTTGAAATGTACTGAGGGAGGTAGCACATCAATTTTAATACATTTTCTCAAGCATATACTGAGCACACTTAAAGAATGCAAAGAGTGATTGAGAAATACGCTGGGTAAAAATAAAGTCCTTTCATCTAGTGTAATCTATACTTCAATGGCTAGAGCATAATTCAAAAGAGTTTTAAATTAAGTGACCTTTGTCATGTCTACTGAAGGTCTAGTCAATAGCAGAAATGATTTTAAATGGCTGAGATTATAATCTAGATCACACAGCAGCTTCTGTGCTCTCCAACTGGAACTAGTGAACTTCATACTTTCCAAGAGACTCATATTAGGTATTCTTTCTCAGCAAGAACTGAAGTAATTTCACTCTACAACTTGAAAACACCCCCCACAAAGACTAAGCCAAAACATCTCAAAGTCAATAAAAATGGTAAGATTAACATTTTATAAAATAATCTTTGGTTAAATAATAAATTCACAACTTTAAAGCATATTCTCCACCTGAAATCTAATTATAAAATATAATAGATTGGAAGGGAAATAGTTTCTCTCCAACTAGATTTTGAGTATATGTATAATGTCTTCTAACTTTTCGAAGACATGGAAGGGGAGAAGAAGTAAGAAAGTACTAGAAGGGTGACCTTTACTTTCTGTGCTATTCCATAATATTGTCATAAAACAGTAGAGTTACACTTGTCAGCGGTTTTGCCTGTGGATATTGAAACTAGTAAGAATGTTTGATTTGAATTTCACCAATATAAATCCAAATGGTTTCCATACTAGTTCTTCTAATAAAACCTGTATCAGATTCAATCTCTTCAAGCAACTAAGATAAGGAGATGAATATTTATTACATTTTGTTCATTACTTTTATACACCTTGAACTTGGAATCAACTTAAAAAAAAAAAAAACTTTAGTACTTACTTTTTCCTTTAAAAAAAAAAGAGCTAGTTTTTAGAGGTTCTTTATTTTACTAGAGACCTCACCTGAACAGTATGAATTTACAGACAAAGAGAGAGATTACTTATTTCAAAGAACAACTCTTTTAATCCACTGTAGTACTCATAATTTTATGACAAACATATTCATATTCTTCAGTCTTATTTGTCTGGTAATAGTTGCTATTTCGGTTGCCTGTTACTTATAAATAACTCACAATTATTATTGCATGAAATTGAAGTATACACAAATTCTACAAGGAAACCTCTTCTTTTCTAGATGATATTAGCTGGGACCATTCAATTGGAGACTGGAAGATTCATTCCTAAGTTATATACTCACTTAGGTTGCAAGTTGGTACTGGTTGATGATCAAGAGGTCAGCTGAGGCTGAGAGCAAAGAGCCTTAGTTCCTGTCTACATGACTCACTGTGTGGGCCTTTCCATAGGCCGAATATTCAGAAACTGGTGGCTATATTCTAAAAGTAACTCTCCAAGCAACAACAAATGACAGCCACCAGTTTTTTAAGGCTCAGAAACTGGCATAATGTCAAACCCACTGTATGCTCAGTCACAGAGATCAGATTCAATATGATGGTATATGGACACATGTCTTTATTAGAAGACTGTTAAAGAATTTCTAGGCCACGTTTTAAAATGACTAAAACTTGTTTGCATTTTTCCCATATGCATGATTCATTTATTCTCTCCCAAGACCTTCCCAGGGTTCCATCTTAGCAGAACAACAAGTTAAGGCTTGAGAGACAGAGTCTCATCATCTCAATCAAGTCCAGATACAAATGAATATCTTTGAATTCACTTCTTTAGATACAACTTCTCATGGTTCCTTTTTGATCTGATGTCCTGTAGACTAAAGTGACAATTGATCTTAACCCCCTCCTTCTACATACATACCCACATATAATGGTGATGAGTCTGCATGTGATTACTGCAGTAAATAGTCTAATTCAAAAAGGGGAAAACATAAGGAATACAGTAGTCAGTGGTCCATAGTAATTCTGAAATCCAGCTAATCCTAATCCTTGATTGGGTCTAGTCCTGCTTCCTGAGAATGATTCCCCACAGCTCTTGACTCTATCCTTTGGAGACTTGGTTTTATCTTCTGAATTGCCATTTGTTTTCTATAAAATATAGTCTGTATTTGAAGCTGAGTAATTTTCTCATTCTGCTCTTTTCCATAGGAGCTTGGAAATGCAGATGTCTCTTTTAATTTTGTATCAATTCTATTCCTTTAAATTCAAGTTGATGGTGCTTCCATGAGAACAATTAACTAAAAATTTTATGGTGTTTCTATGAAATGTCTTAAGGTCTGTCTTAGGCAGCTCAGGCTACTATAACAAAATACTATAGACTAGGTGACTTAAACAACAAACATTTGTTTCTCATAGTTCTAGAGGCTCAGAAGTCCAAGATTTGGGTGCTGGCAGATTTGGGTTCCAATGTGAGCCCTCTTTCCGCTTGTAGACAGCCACCTTCTTGCTGTGTGTTCACATGGCCTTTCCTCAATATGTGCTTTTGTAGAGCTCCCATATCTCTTCTTTCTATAAGGGTATTAATCCAATCATGAGAATGTACCTCATCTAAACCTAATTATCTCCCACAGGCTTCACCTCCAAATACCACCACATTGAGGGTTAGGGCTTCAACATGTATATTTGACAAAGAAACAAACATCCAGTGTAGAACAGTTTCACTACATTAGATAAAAACTATAAATCTCTTTTCAATAAGTCTGTCTTTATCTTGGAATTCATGTGATCCTGCTATGAGACAACACCCTTAATATTTTAAGAAGCTATATTGATTAAAGGAGAGCTATATCTTTAGGATACTTAGAAGTCCATAGAAATTCCATTATTTAATGGAGAGGTATATTAAAATCATGCCTTGTCCTATTGAAAGTTTCTATGAGACATCATTTTAGATCTTTCTGAGGTCTTCGCAAAGGTTCTTATTGTCTCTCCATATATTTCACTTCTAGCTTGACACTTTCTTACTTCGAAATTATTCTGTAAAAAGTCTTTAAATGAAAAGAGTTTTGTTTTTGAACCTAAAGAACTGTCATGGACTGAATATTTGTGTTCCCTCAAAACTCATATGTTGAAATCCTAACTCCCAGTTTGATGATATTAGGGAGTGCGACCTTTGGGAGATAATTAGGTTAGCAGGGTAAAGCCTTCATGAATGAGATTAGTGTCCTTATAAAAGAGACTTCAGAGGGCTCTCTAGCTTTCTTCCTGCTATATGAGGATACAATAAAAAGTAAGCAGTATGCAGGCTGAAAGAGGGTTTTCGCCAGAGCCCAAACATGCTGGCACCCTGATCTTGGACTTCCAGCCTCCAGAACTGTATATAAGTCATCCAGTCCGTGGTACTTTGTTTTAACAGTCCAAGTTGGCTAAAACAAGAAGCCTGGGTCCTTTATATTTAACAAGTAATTCTTTAGTTTATCTCTTTCTTCCTACATTTTATCATACATAATAAGAATCCAGGAGGTAATTGCAGTATTTTCTCTGGAAATTTTCTCATAATTAGTACATTACGGCAGGTGACAGTAATTTTACTAAAAAATTTTGCTAAAATTTCTGCAACTATATAACAAGGACTTATTTTCTAGTCTTCAATAACACGTCCTTACTTTCCTTTAAGCTCACAATGACAACTTGTTCCATTAAAACTCTGTTCACAGCTATCTGACTTCTTTCAGTAACTCTCTTTAAGGCATCTAGCACCAAGTACCCAAATTATTGCTACATATTTTAGATTTTTGTTAAAGAAACTTCCCAACCCCCATATCAGAGACCCAAATATCATTTGGTTATTACATTAAACACAAAGCAATATTTTAGTGGCTTAAACCACAATTATATCTTTTGCTCCTGAATCTGCATTTGGGCAGAGCCTATCAGGCAAAGCTTATGTCTGCCCCAGGATTTGTCATCTGGGCTGACTTGATAGGGGACTGGAGAATCTACTTTTTAGATATCTCACTCACATGGCTAATATGTTGATAGTGATTGTTGGCTAAAAGCTCAGATGAAGCTGAGAACTGAGGACTTCATGGGACTTTTCTATGTGAGCCTTTCCATGGACTGCTTGGACTTCTATGGGTTTTAAAAATTAGTGTTTCAAGAGACAGCAGCTAGTAACTTTCAATTTCTTAAGCTTGGCTTTGAGTTTGGAAATTGACATTGTGTCATCTCTGCTGAATTCTACCGATGAAGCAGTGGCAGAGGGAGGAGTATCAAAGAACTTGGGACCATGCTTAAAAATTGCTATGCTTATAAAAAGAGAATACTGAAGATAAATAGGTGAATAGAGAGGAGTATTTTGAGTATGTTACATTGCTTGATTCTCTCCAACCATCTGAGCCAGTTTTGGGTAAATATGATGATGGGAAGAAAAGTTAAAAAAACAAAAAAACAAAAAAACAACATTCTCACCTATATAAAATGAATAGAAAATGAGTTAATTTTTGAAATATTTTTAATGATGTTTCTTATTGTTCATGTTGCTATTCAGAGTCCTGATAATAAAGCTTATTGTAGCTTGAAATACAACAGTTAAAACATTGACTCATCATTAGCTACTGGTTTATTAATTGATGTAATCTATATAATTTTCAATCATAGAAGAGTTCTATGAAGTTCGTTTTAAAATCTTTATTTATAAAGGCTGATAGGTCAGTATCTTGATTGGTCACAAAGGTAATATGAGCATAGGAGTAGTATCTCAACTGTGTACTTTTTTCAGTTTCCTTGAGCGTTTATTTTCTCGTCAGAAGAGCAATTGTATTACTTTTAGTTATATTTCCTATAGTGTTCGAAAATACTTTTTTTAACATTATTAAATGCCAATCAAAATCTATGTATTGATATATCTTAACTATAGCCATAGAAGTTTGAGGGTTTCCACAGTTTCCCATACCTTCATTGAAATATTGATTCGGTAAAACATTTGTTATGTTACAGAATCATATATTACTAGTCTTATCCCATCCAAAACTAAAACATTGCAAATTAAATCAATAACTGCCATAATTGCTATTGTGGCTAACTTTCACATTGAAAGATGTAAAATGACCTGGTGTACAATCAGCTTGCATTATGAGCTTCTAAAATTTAAGATTTTGACAGATATTTACTTAGGTTTTGACCTTAGTCTTGATGCTGCTTTCAGTATGTTCTATTGTAGTAACATAGACCATTGCTAATGGATTTAGAGCCCTCCTACCTCTCCCCGCCCTTCAATCTGCTCATTTACTATTTAGAAAGAGGAATGACATATTTTATCTATAGCTGAATTTTCAGAGAACTAGGATTTAAAGGGTTTACAGTGATATTAGGGACACCACATAAGTAAACTTTAAGTTTGAAAGATACTATCTTAATATTAAAAGGTCAAATTTTTGTGTTGTTAGAAGGCAATGATGATTCTTACAAGCATAAAATAATATTCTTTCTCTTCAGGATAGTATTTTGAAGAAATCACAGGATCTCTTTCTGGCTATGGTTTTTATCACTTCTGTATTTGGAGCAAATATATGAATACTTGAATTTATAAAACTTTTCACCACAATTTAGGGTGACATTATCACACAAAATTCAAAACAATTATAAATAAGGCTAGAATAATTTCAAGAAGAACTATTATTTTAAAGATGTTGGACTGTGTGTTTTTATTGTAGATCCTCTAAAAGTGTATATCTGGTAGTTAACAGATGCTAATACATATTTTTGACTAAATATTGACTAAAAGGATCGATAATTATCACTTTCTTTGTTCAGTGGTTACCCTTCAACACTCTTTTTGAGTAAACTGCACCTTCTCTTGCTTCACTTTCTTAAAGGATTAATAGTCATAGTTTTTGTATATAACCATAAACACATGTTCTTTTTGGTATTGACCTGAACTTATGCTTTGTTTCTTTCTTTAACTCAATGTTTTGTCTGAAGGAAATCATGATAACAACTTGTGTCTTTAGTTATAGTTAAAAAAATATTGCATGCTGGTTAAAATATGCCAGGACACCTATGATGTGTTCACAGCAGCCCAGAGCAATGTGCCACAGTGGCTGAAGAAATTCTGCTCCAGAAAATATCTCAACAATGCCAAAATGTCAGGAAAAATTTTTTATGTTCCACAAGACCAAATATTTTCTAAGTGCAGATTGAGTGGAATTATTTTCTCAAATGTAGAAGCTCCACTTTCTCCTTTTTAGAGTCTGTTGTTCATCACTTCAATTACACTTGCCAACATTCTAAATTCCATTGTCTTTCAAGCCTATGAAAACATCAGTTCCTGAAGGGTTCCACGTATAGAATCTCCATGCCTGCAGCCATACTGGATAAACTAGTTACGTATTCTTAAATGGTCACTTCTGTTTCTTTTTAAAGTTCCAAGTCAAAGACCTCCTCCCAGTGTTGTTCTTAAACATGGCTATTTGGATTAACTTTTGCAGTCAAAATTCTGGTGCCCCAAAATAAAGTAAATGTACTTGTAGCACTCGCTTTTAGTGAGGAATATATTTTTAATGTGTTATTTATTATATTTCTCACAATATACGGTATATAATGTAAATATTGATTAGATGAAAAATCCACTTAAAGTCTCTTCCTCCATCTTTCCCAACCAACTACAGTAGTTCTAGATTTTATAGTCATTCTGATAACTGGTTAGATTTGTGGTAGGTAACTTCATTAGATTAATGTGAAATGGAGAATTGTGCAAACATTTCAATGTTTCAATTTGGGATCATCTTCATATATGAGTTCTTACATTATTTATTTATTATTTACTTACTTACTTACTCACATACTAACTTACTTATTTATATTTTTGCCGTTGAGAGTTAGCATTAATTTTCTGTGCCCAAAGTTTTACTCTATCTTGGGCACTTGGATTTGTTTCATTATTTACCTTATTTGTTATGTAAATGTAATATACTTTAAACTGAATTTTCAGCTTGAAGAATAATCTGTTTTAAAGATGCAAAAATAGTCTTGCTAAATATATAACGTTTTCTTTTCTTTTTTACACTTTCATAATTCTGTAAATTCATGAGGTCATCAATTAGGTGCTCAGGTACCTAACTCATAAATTGTTATTAACATTAAACTCATTCTTATTGGATGCACTAATTTTCTAATGAATGGCATTTGTACTTATGAATAACAGTGCTTAATTTTTAGAGACACCATTAGAAATATTTTGAAATGAGGAGAAATGGTCATTTCCCCCAGCTCACTCGGTTTCATTTATCTATTTCATTTAACAAATACTCATCTAGCTCTTATTATATGCTAGACTTCCTCTCAGCACTTTATAAATGTTAACTTATTCATTTTCCTAGCAACCCGATGAAGTAGGTACTACTATTATGACCATTTTACAGATGAAGACACTGACTAACGGGGTTTAAGTAACTTATCCAAGATTCACATAACTAATAAGTGCTGAAACCTAGACTGATATGATTTTCCCTGTGCTAGAAATATACTTTTCCTTTCACTTTATAAATTATTCATATGACCAATAATTCTCATTGATTCTGTCACATATCTATAAAATATGAATTCCGATGTGAATTATAAATATGAAATATGAATATAAATTTAATATTGAGCATAGAGTATGCTATTCTTTTAATTTTATCTTATAGAAGGCAGCATGTTTACTAACATACTATGTTTGAAAAAAGCCCTAGGATTATTAAAATCAAAGTTATTTTCAATTAAGTGGAATCTTATGTTTTGTATATTCTTCCAACCCACTTACGTGAAGATGGGCAGTGGCTAAAGATTTAGTTCTCTTTTCAGAAAATTTTGAGGACAGTTGTGATTTCACTTGGGTAGATAAGGCCATACTCTCTTCGTTTTCCTGGAAATTTAATTTCTCACTAAAATTATTAATAAAAGAAACTGCATTATTTTAGCTGATATGCTGAAAAAAATTGTGACTTTAAAATTCTATATTTTTAGAAGTATGTATTTAGGAAAAAGTACTTTTGAAGAATTTCAAGTGCTACACAAATAAATTTTGTGTTCAATTAATACAATAGCAAAAACTCACCCTAACTGATAGAAATATAAGCTATAGATAAACCACAGCCACATTATTATTTTCATTATAAGTTTGATAAAATATTGTCTTAAGGATAGATATACTGTTGACAGCAATAAAAATGAAGACATCAGAAATTCCATTTAAGATGCAGTGTGGTAGTGTTATTTACTGCCATCTATTCATGTTACTGCCAGCCTTCTTGAATTTACAGAGAAGGAATATATCCTCTTAGCTTGTGATTGCTAGAAGGAAAATCACACTGGTGGAAATACATTCTCATAAATGGCTAAAGAAGACTTGTTTTTCTTCTGTTCAACTTGTGTATAATTAGAAAGGCAGAACAACAATGATTTTAGCAAATAATAATTTTTAAATTCTTGAAAAGCTTTATTTTTCAATTTTTGATTTCCAAATTAATTTTTTCCCTTATCATCTTTTCTAATAAGGTTATTATCCTATTAAGGTTAAAAACCACCACCACAGCAAAACTAACCCAAGCAAAAATTTCCATTATCACCTTTCTTCCTTACACATTTTCTAATATTTACCAGTTATCTTTCTTAACTCAAATTTAAATTTAGTGTTCTTTCCTCTTTTATATAATTTGATTCCCTCATCCTTCTTGCTTGACTAATTAATTAACCTTTCTCCCCTAATCATATGTTAGTAATACTTTAGGATGCTAGATTACTTTCAGAGCAGTACAGAAAGATCAGGTGACTTATGGAGAAGAATCATGAGGTTTTTATGAAACTTTCTTAAATAAAAGATAGGAAAAACACTTTTTGCAAATAAGGAAATAGTTTGATCTTCCATTTGTCTTAGAATAAGGACAGAGGTAGCATTAAGATGTACTATGTTTGTTCAAGCTATAAATACTACCTAGAGCATAAGAAAATAAATCCTCTATAAGGAGGGCAACTACACAGTCTGTTTCTACGAGGCTGATGCTGGAAATGGGTATCACTGTGCAGCATCAGAGAGAATTGCTGATCAAATGGCAGAATAATTTAAAACTTAGTGAGACCTAAGATTTGACAATGCCCACATTAAAACTGACCTACAGGGGCAGAAGGGGCACTTAAACTTTCTGGAGCAGAACATTCTCAGCTGTGCAAGCAGATTGGAATAAAGCAGTGTTGCTCACTTGTTAGCAAGGTATCAGTCACCAGGAGAGCTCGTTAACACAGTTTCTTACGCACCACCTCCAGAACTTCTGATATGGTAGGTTTGAGGTAGGGCCTAAGAATTTGCATTTTGAACAAGTTCCTTGGTACTGCTGATGCTGCTGGGCCAGACACAGCCTTTGAGAAGCAATGGATTAGAGTCATTTTCTCAGAGCGTTGTTCAATAGACTCATGCCCACACATCTTCTTGGAAAAAACAAATCAGGAATAAAAATTATGTATGGTTATAAAAGCTATGAAATTCTGAATAAAATAATTTATTTTGCATAATTTATCAGATTAATTAATATGCTGATATAATGAGATGATTTTTTAATCTCAAAATAGGGTATATAATTTACAGTGGTTTACAAATCCTTTTGACCATGGAATTCTTTTCTGAGAGCCCTCTATTTATATCTCCCAGATCTAGCATTTTATGGAACACACTTGAGAGCATTCTTGAAAATATGGTTTTAAGGTTGCTTTCAGCTCCTATGTTCTAATGAGATAAACGATTTCTTTATGGTCTTAGAAGGTGTCTGCTAAAGGGCATATGAGGTTAAATAGGAAATTAGAAACTCTCTCAAGAGAGCACCTGATTCTATTACATGGGTGGGTACTGATTAATTGCTGAGTGATATACATGTATAGTCTGACCATCTCATGGGATAATTATAGTGGAACTCATGACAAAATTTAAATTTCTTTTACTCTTGACTAATTTTTCAAGACTCACCTCTCACCACTTTTTAATCTGAACTTTTTGCTCCTGTCAAATTGAACTATTACTTTTCCCTGAACATCTCATACTCTTAAATCTTGTCTGCTTTGCATATGTTCCTTCCTTTCCCCTAGCCTGCAAACTTCCTTCTTCTACCCTGATTTATCTGCTGGGGACTCTATACTTCTTTAGTCTTTCTTCTTTCCAAGAGTCATCTATTTTCTGAAGCTTTCTCTGACCAAATCTCTTTAGCTCTCTACCACAATATATTATATTATAATTATTTGTTTGTCTCCTAGATTTCCTTCGGGGCAATTTAAAAAAGTGTTCTGTCATCCTGTGTTCTTTACAGCTAACACACTGCCCCAGTAGTAACAGATGAATGACACTGCGGGTTTTTGGTGGTGTAGCCTGTTAAAAATTCATTGCTATAGAAACAGAAATTTCAAAAATTTATTAAACTGGTCTAAATTTATTTACCAGTTGTTGTAGTCTGAATAATGGTCCCAGAGTGATGCCAATATCTAAATCTCCAGGACCTATGAATGTTACCGTACATGGTAAAAAAGACTTTGAATATGTGACTAAGTTTAGGATCCTGAGAGGTAGAAATTATGTTGGATTATTTTGCTGAACCCAATGTAATTACAAGGGTCCTTATTAGAAGAAGGAAGAGAGAGATTTGACTGTAGCAGTGGCATATCAGAGTAGTGTAACTTGAGAAAGATTTGGCCAGTCATTGTTGACTTTGATGTGAAGGAAGAGGCCACAAGCCGAGGAATGTAGGAACTCTCTAGAAACTGGGAAAGGCAAAGAAATGGATTATCCCTAATGCCTACAAAAGGAATAGAGCCCTACAGACCCATTTGAGAGTTCTGAACTATAAGATAATAAATTTGTGTTACTTAAAGCCACTAAGTTTATAACAATTTGTTATAGCGACAGTAGGAAACTACTAAACTGGTGGGAAAATATTATAAAACATATGAATAGATCCTCTAAAGAATTTATAACCCCAAAAGAATCACACATTCTAAAATTATTATAAATATAGTACCAGAAGACATTTATTCATTGCTTATGATGTGTCAGGTGCTATACTGATTGCTTTACATACATTAACTTATTGAGTTATTACATAACCATCTGAAATAACTTATATTTGTTATCTCTATTTACTGATGGAGAAAAAAAGCAGTTATTCGATGTAATTTGTACCTGATCATACATTACTAAGTGGTTGAGAAAGGCCTTGAAATAGGTCTGTCTGTTCCAAACTGTTATGCCATTTTTCACTGCAATATATGACTTTCATTTGTAATAAAGGACACGGTGTTGTCTATGTTCACCCTGTTCACTTGGAGATTCTGTGGTTACATGTATGAACAGCCAAAGTATGGGATGATATTTAAGACAATTAGTTCTTTGTATTATGGTCTAGCTAGAAAGCCAAACAGTTTTTCAGTAACTTCTATAAAAACTTGATATGCATACATATGTAAAATTTGCATCATACACCTTGCTACAGAAATTTTGGGGGATTTCACATAGCACAGTCTTGATAAGCTTAATGAATCCTACATGCCTGCAGCACTGACTTGTTTATAATATAATCTTACCACTTTCCTTGAGTGACCTTTATGTATAAGTTTCAGCATTCTTAATGGCTTAAATTCTGTGATAATATTTATGGTTAGCGAACATATTTAAAAACAAATATTTTAAATGACTAAAGAAATACAGTTGTTGAAAGCATTAAAAAAATAATTACCTAACATGGTATCTGGAACATATTAGGCATTCAAATAAGTTATTAATTAAATAAGATCATCTGAAGTATTAGTCAAAGTAAAAGTGACTCCTCAGTTCTTCCCCATGTGATATGCATATTCACAGCTTCCTTGAGATATGTTTGTGCTGCCCGAACAGGCTGTTCTATACATTATTCTGTAATTTTATTTCTATATTTTTTTGTTTGTTGTTTGTTTATTTGTGTTTTTTGGTTGACTTTTTCTTAACAGTATAGTGAGAACTTTCTCTTTCTTAGCACATGTAGGTCTACCTTATTTTTTAAAGCATTGCTTCATAGTCTGTGGTATGAATGTACTGCTATTTAACCAGTATCATTCAGATTGACTTCATTTTTATTGCTAATAAATGTAATGCAGTTACAAAATGCTGTAATATATCTTTATTCACTTGAGTGATAATATTCATAGACTAGACTCCTTGAAGTGGAATTCTTAATTCAGAAGCATGCACACTTAAAAATTTTGACAGCTTTTTAAAGGCATTTTGACAACAAATGCCCCCATAAAAGGTTGCAGCAATTTCTATTCAGACCAAATTTCTGAGAGTTTCTTGTCTCCCATAATCTCACTGATTCTGGGTGTGAAAAAAATCTTTAAAGTTTTCTGATGAAATAAATTTCACATAAACTAGACCATGTTTTCCATATTTCCAGACTCACATAAAATAACATAAAAAATATTGAGGAAGTAGAAGCTGCAGTACCTACTTTCATACTCCTGTCTTATTAGGAAAATAATTCCTAGTAAGATTCCCTACTTATATGTAACTCTGTATAAGTACAAAATGTTGTATGTATAACATACAGAGTATAGCTATAGAACTCAAATATTGAGCACTTTCAGAATCCTGTAGGCAAAGCAATTGATATGGTTGGATTTGTTTGGTAAAAAATCTTAGTCATCATTATGAGCTGTAAGGTGAGTCTAGGATAGATGGAGAAGAAGACATTAAATACTTCAGAAGTATGTCTGATGTTAGAAATAAGTGAGCTTGTATGGCTTACATATTGTTTCTATTCAGAATTTTACTTCTTGCTACAGAAATGCTGTCATTCACCACTAAACCTCTGTGAAGATGATAAAAGAGCAGCCTCTCTGGTAATTTAAGTGTGGGTTTCAAAACTTAAGTATTTAAATTTTGAGAGTTGACACTTCATTAATTCATATGCATGCAGGAGGGAAGTTAGAAGCATTGGAGGTTGCCACTAGCTGTAAATGAGAGCTTAGGTGACAGGCAGCTAACACACAACTGGCATATTTTAGCCCCAAGACATAGCTGCTGAGGCATCTCAGAAGCAGCTGTAACATTTCGTTTGTGATGAGTGCCTGAAAGCAAACAACGAAAAAGCCCAAGAACAACTAAACATGTGGCAACACATAACCACAGGCAGTTAACGAATGCAAAAAGTACATTTGGAAAAAAAATTGGAAATTATAACTAGGAGTCACTAATGCTGAGGGAAGGCACAGAACAAAGTGCATCAAATTATGAGGGAAATTTTGGTGGAAAATGCCCAGAGAGAAAAGCATAAAGATGTCTCCTCAGGCACCAAATAGATCAACACAAGAAACATCTTATATCATAAAAAGGATAGATGCCCTGAACTCCAAGAAAAAACATATATGAATAAGAATAATAGCTTTCATAATCAAATTTTATATCTTGCAAGTACCTGTCCCAGTTGAAAAAAGGAAGACATGCAATGTGATGATGAGAGAGATGATTTAAAATTGAATCATCCATAACCAGTCCCACGTATGTGATACACACACACACACACACACACACACACAACTATATGAACACCATACATATATATATTGATTTGGGTTATATATACATGATGTTCAATACATGTATATCTAGTGTTTTTATATATATGTATATATAATATTTGATATATATTGCCACTGGTACTCTTTTTAATGAAATGTTGATATATTAGTATTAATTTGCTGGGGCAATTTGATGCTCATGACCAGTGTATGAATTCTTCATGCTTCCTTTGAGGAATGTACAACTACCTCCCTTCAAGAATTGATCAACATTCCCCTGTTCTTGTTGCATTTAAACTCTAAACATAAGAGTAATCCTGAAACATTCTATAAACTCTATAGAAATCCCTGGTCAAATGATGTTTATCTTTCAGGATTCAACTGAAGTTAGCAAAGGGTAACGATTCAGTTGTTTTTATTGAGGATCTACTATTTGAGGATGCATGTTACTTCAGAAGACACTAGCAAAGAAGACATGGTATCTGCCCTGACATTAGATAAAATCACATTGAGAAAAACAAGATGCATTTGTAAAAGTATAAAAAACTTAACACAGGCTCCAATTCAGTGCCAGGAAATAAGGTGCCCTATGATTACTTGAGGTATGTTGGAAAGAGGTGGAAGAAACATGAAAGACACAGTTTTGAACTCTGAAAGAGATTCGTGGATAGTCAAATTTAGCTAGTATAGTTCTAAAATCTTAGACCATTGCTATTTTTAAAGAATATAACATTTAAAAAATTAAAAATAGTAAAATCAATAACAAAGTTATGAAGAACATGTTGAAAGAGAACATAGCATGTCAGTGGCAGAAAGAGATCACACACCCAAGTTTCCTGATTCCTAGTTCCACACAAATATACTAATTAATATTTCCTAAATACAATTATAGTTGTTGTTGTTGTTGTTGTTGTTATTTTCCTCATGATATAAAAATCTAGCATATAAATCTGTTGTTATTTTCCCCATGATATAAAAATCTAGTAAAAATCTAGCAGTTGTTGTTGTTATTTTCCCCATGATATAAAAATCTAGATATAAAAAAGAAGAAATAGCACAAGAAATCTCCACCTAACAGTCAGGCAAAGGATAGGTTGGTTTTGCCTTCCCAGTTCTTGTCCAGTTCTACCACTTACTGTGTAGCATTGGGCAAAAGGCAACCTGCCCAATGCATTCTATCTATAAATTTTGAATAATAATTCTAGACCATAGTCTCACTGGGAGGATAAAATTTTTTAAAAAAGTAAATAATTTATAACAAGGCCTGGCATGGAATTATTGCTCAATTAGCTATTATCATCATCATCATCATCATCATCATCATCATCATCATCATCATCAATACAGTCTTCTAGCCACTAAACTTTTACCAACTGTAGGCTTGTGAATATAAATAGGAAAACAATCCAAAACAGTGATTTTCTTCCAAAATCATGGCAAAGTTTACTTCTTACATTTGAAAACAAATGCTTACTAACTTGCATTTCTTGATTTGGGTTATATCGTTATCTAATTCTTCCATCAACTCAAGGAATTTTGTAATGCCCACATAGACAGCTAAATTAGCACATTTGAATTTTATATGTGTTAGCTTTTTGACATTTTTATATATCTTTATACTAAGAATTAAAATTTTTAAATTGAGTGAATATCGAATTATTTTTTAACAGTTTTTCTATATGATTGATCACACCATTCTTACAATATTAAAATCAGAGAAATTGAATTCAGGAATTTCTAGTGGTTGTTTTATAGTTTTTCAACTGACATATATTAGCCAAACTATCATGCTTTCTATAAATGAAAAACCAGACATTCATTCATTCATTCATTCATTCATTCTCTTTAGTATTAATTCTATTTATTTTTTAAATTTATTTTATTTTTTTCTTTAAAATTTCATCTCTTATAATTAGATTTCTTTCAGTCATCACAAGTTTGACTCCTTTTACCCCATGTACCTCCTTCCTCCCCCTATGGGCCTCCCCCATCCCCTCACCCTCTGATAACCACTAGTTTATTGTCTGTATACATGAGTCTGTTTGTTCTACTTGTTTGTTGCTTTTAGCTTTATATCCCACATATAAATGATATCATGTGGTTTTTAACTTTTCCTGTCTGGCTTATTTCACTTAGTATGATTATCTAGAGGTCCGTCCATGTTTTTGCAAATGGTAGTATTTCATCTCTTCTTATGGCTGAATTTTATTCCATTGTATATATGTACCACAGCTTCTTTAGCCAATCATCTATCATAGGACACTTCAGTTGCTTCCAAGTCCTGGCCACTGTGAATAATGCTGCTATGAACATCGATGTGCAAATATCTTTTTGGATACGAGTTTTCAAGTCTTTGGGGTAAATACTCAGTAGAGGGATTGCTGGATCATATGGTAGATCAATTCTCAGTTTTTGAGGAACCTCTGCTGTTTTCCATAGTGGCTGTACCAATTTGCAGTCCCATCAGCAGTGTATGAGGGTTCCTTTTTCTCCTCATCCTCTCCAACATTTGTTATTACTTGTCCTGTTGATAACAGATATTCTAACAAATGTAAGATGATATCTCATTGTGGTTTTGATTTGCATTTCCCTAATAGTTAGCAATAATAAGCATCTTCTCATACGTTTGTTGTCTTCTTGAGAAAAGTGTCTGTTCAGGTCCTCTGCCCATTTTTTAAAAACAGACTTTTAGAAACAAGTTTATTTTCCCCAAAATAATACACTTAGTCCTTAGTGGACAGAGTATTCACAGTATGTCTTCTTACCTTTTCACTACAGTTCCTGATATCAAATTCCAAAAGCTAAGTTATGACATTCTCTTTGGTTGTTGTGATAATTAATTTTATGTATCAATTTGACTGGGCCATAGGGTGCCAGATATTTGGTCAAATATTATTCTGGGTGTTTTCATGAGGATGTTTTGGAGTGAGACTAACATACGAATTGGTAGACTGAGTAAAGCAGATTTCCCTTCATAATGTGAGCGGGCTTTGATCAATCATTTGAAGGCTTGATTAGAACAAAAAGCTGACCCTTCTCCACATAAGGCCTTCAAAGTAGAACATTGGTTCTTCCTAGTTCTAAAGTAGCCTGACAGCATTCAGACTCTGTTGGTTCTGTTTCTCTGGGAACGCTGACAAATACATTTGATATGTAACCTATGTTTGTTCATTATTTGAAATGCAGATCCACTTCTTGTAGTAAGAATGCAATTATGCTGAGTTCAAGCTGAGGCCATTCTGTAAAAACTTATTTAACAAGCACTATAATACGAGTAGCATTTAACCACAATTTAGTACAATATTTCTATAATAAAATATATTCTGAGTCTGGATGTCACAATAATTTTTATACTCTTTCTCAGTGCAGGAGTGGGAGCTCAATATTTTTCTAATTTTCATTTATTTGTACATTGTCCATTTATCAAATAGCTACTGGACATGTGTACTATAAAGAGCTCAGTTCTGTGGTTTTCTGATCTTTAGCCAGACCATCTTTTTGTTCTCTTATTGTTCTTTAACTAAAGCTTTGTTCATAGTTAACAGAGGCAGTGCTGAGGAAAGTGGATTTTTCACTTTATAGAATAGGGCAGAACTCTGGTTTCTCCATTTCAAGTAAAGTAATCTGAAGCTGTAGTGATTGATAAACACTAGTGGAGGTGTGAGAGAGGAGGAAGAAAAATGTCTCCGACTTTGTAAAAAATGTACTGTTACAGCAAAAAGGGAAAGGAAGCCCCTAATCCTAGTTGAAATGCTGTTTAGTGTAATAGATAATTACACAAATGAAGGTAAATTAGAGACTTCCTCTTCGGTAACTTGTTTATATTTACATTAAGAAAGACAGTGTAGAATAATGTAGGAACGCAATCTGAGTTTTGCCTTAGTAATGGGAAAATATGAACCAAATTTAAAAGTGGGAAAGCGAAATCAATTAATAACAAGATAATGAAAAGATGAATCTTTCAGAAGTACAAATTATTGAATTATACCAGTTCCGGTAGTTTTTAAAAACATTTCAAGTAAAAAGCTACACTTTCTTCTAGGTCAAGTATTGCTTCTATGATATTGCTTTCTCTTTTGCAAAGAAAAGTAATATCAAGTATTAGAAGAGTCATGCATAATTCTTAGATTTGTTATTGTTTTAAAAGTATTTCTCTTTTAACTTAGAAAATCCATTTTAAAATATAGCATATTTAAAAATTCCCTTACTATGTTTCTTTGTTTTTAATATGGAGTGAAGAAGGATAGAGTGAGGAGTTTTTGATATGGTTCTCATTCTTATTAATAATCAATAACATTAATAATGTTCCTAATTCATACAGATATTTTAAAGTACATTCGAAGTAGATGGCAGCAGACCTGATAATTTACTTTTATCTTTCAGTAAATCTGCATTTCCAAAATTTTAAATTAATTCTTTAAGCAATATCATTTATTCATTAATATGGTTGGAGTAGTATTAACTTCTATGCTTTTAGTAGTCATAATGCATATTTCTTTTCAATGTAAGAAATAATTACTAATCAAAGGTAATCTGTCATTAGTACAGCTACATTTTTATTATAAGAAGTATTTAGAAAAAGAAAAAAATTTTCCTTTCTAATCGCCTGGGGTGTAATACATTTGATCTTTGTAGATTTAAGACTGTGCACATACTTGAACTCAGGCACATATTGAAAGACTGGGTCATGGTATTTTTTGAAATTCTTACATGTCTTCCTATTAAAAAAAAAACAATTTTAATCTATATCCTCAAGTTACTCATATAGAATACATAAAATGACTGACATTTGTTCCATCAATTCAATTGATCTCCTTAAATATATCTAACTCATTTAACTCACCAGTTCGTATAAGGGACTTTCACAAGGTGTTAAATCATAATCATTTAGTCACAGATGAGCTTGAAAAATTTTAGTTAACATCCTTTTTTATTCAAAATAACTATAAAAATCTTATCTAGAATATTTCTAGGTTAGTTAATGCATTTCCCCCCCAAATCTATAACTCTGAAATAACAGCTATAATATTTGTTTAATTTTTTCACAACAAAATACACACACATGCATGTTAAACATGTATTTTTGTAACTTTAAGGGGAGATGAACCAAATGTGTGTGTGTGTGTGTGTGTGTGTGTGTGTATCTAAGGCCAGGAGGAGCTCAGGTGGTTTATTACTTTGTTACAGTTGCTTGAAGTTTTATCCAAGGTTAGTAGAGTCCAAAGTACTGAAATCTCAAATCTCTTTGAATTCCCAGGCGACATTATGCTGTCTCTGATACACGTGACGTAGACTTAACAATGAAACTTAGCTCTTACCTTTACTTCTGTATTTCTGAATTGTGTTTGTAAAAATTTTGTTGATGATTTTGCATCTATGTTCATCAAGGCCCTATAATTTTTTAATTTAATGTCTTTGTTTTGGGATCAGGGTAGTGCTGTCTTAATAGAATGAGTTAGGAAGCTTTCACCTCTTCTTCAAAATTTTTGAATAGTTTAAGAAGAATCGATATTAATTCTTTTTTGAATATTTGGCAGAATTCACCTGTGAAGTCCTTTGAGTCTAGACTTTGGGTTTTGGACTTCTTTTTTTTTTTTTTAAATTACTGATTCAATTTTGTTACTAATAATTGTTCTGTTCTGATTTTCTGTTTCTTCCTGATTTGGTCTTATAAGATACTATGTTTCTAGGAATTTATTCATTTCTTCTAGGTTGTCCACTATTTTGGTATATCCTTGTATTTCTGTAGTATAGATTGTCACCTCTCCTCTTTTATTTCTTATTTTATTTATTCGAGCCCTCCCATCTTTTTTTTTTTTTTTTTTTTATGAATCTGACTAAAGGCTTATCTATTTTCTTTGTCTTTTTAAAGAACCAGCTCTGTCTCTTTGTTGAAGTTCTCATTGATTTTATCTATTCTTCTTCCAATATTTTGAATTCTGTATCTGGTAGATTGTCTCTCTTTCATTTTGTTATTTTTATGTGATTTTGTCTATTGTTGCATTAGAAGCATACTGCTTTATCTTCTCATTTGGTTGTCTGTCTGTATTTTTTATGAATTAAGCAAAATAGCAACTGCTTCCTGTCTAGAAGTAGTGACCTTTTTAGGAGGTTCCCTTTTTTAGACTGTATGTGCTGAGTGTCTTTGGTAGGCCAGCGGGAGCTGAAACCTCAATGGGTATGGGCCATGGGGACTCCTGGGAACATGCTGTACGAGGGCCACAGCGTGCTCCCAGGAGTCCTGGAGGGCTGGTCAGAACTGGAACTGGAGTGGATATGGGCAGTAGGGAGATCTAGGAGCAAGTTACATTGGGCTACTTTGGTTTGCTGGCTGGAGCTATAGTAGGAATAGGCTTAGGCTGTGGAAAGTCTTGGGAACAAACCATGTTTAGGGGGAGAGCTAGATGGCTTCAGGCATTCCAGAGGCAAGCCACACCAGAGCCACCTTGGTAGGCTGGCTGGAAGCTGTAGTGAGAACAGGCCATGTGGAGTCCTGGAAGCAAGCCACAGAGCTGCTGTCAGCCTGGGGCCTGGGGAACACTGGAATGGCCTGGGCCAGCCAGATATAGTACCTTGATCAAGCTCCTGCACATGTGATCAAGGCAGAGGGAGGGGAGGGGATGCAAAAAATAGCATTTTCTGGTGCTCTGACCTTGGCAAGAGTACCTACAGTTCCCTATCCACTTGGCAGATACTCTAGATTTAATAAATGGATTTCCTTCTCATTTAGTGTAGGTGCCCTCTAAACTACTGTCTTTTTGCTCCTATAATACCATGTCTCTGTCTCTTCTACCTATTTCTGTGTTGTGTCTCTCTCTCTCTCCCTCTCTCTCTCTCTCTCTCTCTCTCTCTCTCTCTCTCTCTCTCTCTCTTGTTTTTTGTGCAGAAGCTGTTCAGTCAGCCCTCAGTGCTTCTCCAGGGGAAATTGCTCTATCTGTAGGTAAAGATTCAATGTGTGCCTGGGAGAAGGTGAGTTCAGAGTCTACCTATGCCATCACCTTGGTCTGGAAGTATTTTAATTTTTTTAGCTGGTCATAGAGAATGCAGGGGAAAGAAGTTAATGTTAAGTGACATAGTTTACGTCATCTGCTACAAATTTGAAAATGACATTGGATAAGCAAGTTTATACATCCATATATATTCTTTATAAATATCTTTTAAAATAACCAACTATATAGTTCCATTAATTATTACAGTACTTACACTACTTAAATAATAATTATAGCATATGTTATTTAAATAAAAATATCTAAGTTTTTCCTAAATGTAGCATTAAGTAAAATTTAGAAATTTAAGCAATGGAATAAAGTAGAAGGAGCAGACACATTGTAATTCAAGTCACAGAAGCCTCATTTACTAGCTCTATAATTTGAGGCGTGTTTCTCAACCTCTCTGTGCTTCAGTTTTCTCTTATTTGAAATAGAGATAATGACACTAGTATGATAAAGTTATGGCACAGAGTAAATATGATAACATATAGAAGCCTCTAAAACAACATCTGGCAAATAGTTGGAACTTAGTTACCCACTTACCTACTTTTTAAAAATGAAAATACTATGTATTTAAATGTCATTATCTAATTTTAAATGTACTTGTAAATATCTAAATTGGGAAGACACCCAAACAAGGTTTATGAAAATGATACTGATGACTTTCACAAAGTTTCAGCTTTTTACAAAATCTACAGAATTCAACAATATGTGTATGAACATGTTTCGGTGTTGGGTTTCTTTCTCTACTTGATAATAAATTTAATACTCTTATTGTTTAGCTTTATAGTTCAAAGTATATGGCTAGCTGAGTTTTAGTACATATTACTTATTCTTAATCTAATTAAATAAAAGATATCTGAAAATCTGTCTTGTAGTCTATAGAGAAATTTCAAGGGGTCATTTACACAAATTATTTATTTTTACAAAATATGGACTGCCTAGAGAAAAACCCTACAGTGAGAAACAGGGTATAAGTTTTTTAAAAACGTTTTACTTTCTCTCAGAAGCTTTTTAAAAAACACTTTCCTTCCTCTCAGAAGCTGTGATTCACTGGTTCTGGCTGTTTATGGAACACCAAATATGTGTTCTTTGCTCTCGGTATTATTTATTTAAACTCCAGCGTGATAACTTTAAATGTAGCTATCATCACAATGCTTCAAACAATGGTCAACGATCTGTGATAGCTTTAAACCAAAAGAAAAAAGAAAAAGAAAAAAAGAATCAACAATCTGAAATAAGCAAAATCTAACTACCTAACAATTAGATATGGTATCTTGCAAAAATATGTGCAGCACAGCGATGACCTTTGCTATAATTAAACCTCCCTGGCAACTGACTCTTCTTCCATGCACACACCTCTTTAAATAGTCTTGAAAATCAAATAACTTATTATTTACAAAGGCAGCACTGTCAAATACCCACTAGTATGCTATTTTCTTCCCAGAAGATCTGTATTCCATGGCAGGCTTTGTGTTCTCACAGCTCTGAATCTTTAAGAAAGATGTCAAAGTCAGGTAGAAGACAAGTGTGGGAATCCCAGAGAAGCCGCTGAGTCAGAAAAGGAAAAGAGGGAGCATGTCATTGAGTGGTATTCCATGTGTGGCCACATAGGCATGTGAACCGAAATAGAGATGTGTGACATAAGGATGTGAAGATGTGGGTTAGGAAAAAGGTGGGATTTGAAAGTTCAGCAATGGTTCATACCAGTTATAAGATTATTCTTTGATTTATATACTCGGTAGATATTAACTAAACCCACAACCATGTACCAGGTGCTAGCTACTGAGACCACTATGTTAAGCAAGATAGACATGGTTGCTCCCCTAACAGAGATCGCTGTTAAAGGCATCTAAGAATAGGAATGAAGAAGAATGTCAGTCCAGCAAGGTAAAGAAGTACATCCAATAACTGGTAGTGACTTTCTACAATAGGGATACCAAAGTGAGCATGAATAATAGGCAGAAAACTTAGTGAATAGTGCTTAGTCTACAAAAGGTGCTGAATAACTAAAGACTGTTGAATCAGTAAATGAGTTAAAGTCCAAGTAAGATCCTAATGAAACAACTACAGTAATGAGCTAGTGAAAAATTCCTGTAGCTTTGCATTGGATCAAAGGGGTCTTGAGTTCTAGGGGAAAATAGGCTTGCACTGAAAGCTTGTCATCTAACAGCCATGTGAAATAACAGTGTCTGTGCCATTAATAAATAAACATGATGGCTGTTTTTCAGAGAGAAGCAGAGACATAATTATCTTGTGTGGTACAGATTTTCCCCCTTTTTAAAAAAGAACTTTTATTAAAATATAGTTGACATATAATATTAAATTAGTTTCAGGTGAACACCATAGTTATTCAACACATACACCTAAAGAAGCAATCACCATGAGTCCAGCAACTACCTGACACTGTACAATGCTATCACAATATTATTGACTATATTCCCTATGCTGTACACCACATCCCCATGACTATTTTATAATTATCAGTTTGTACTCCTTAACTCGTTCATCTTTTTCACTCCCCGCCCTCCACCCCCTCCCATCTGGCAACCATCAGCTTGTTCTCTGTATCCATGAGTCTGTTTCTGTTTGTTTATTTTGTTCTTTAGATTCTACATATAAATGAGATCATATGGTATTTATCTTACTCTATCTAACTTATTTCACTTAGCATGATACCTTCTAGGTCCATTTATGTTGTTACAAATGGTAAGATTTTATTCTTTTTTATGGCCACTATTTTATTATATATGCGTACCACATCTTTATACAATCTTCTATTGATGGTCACTTAGGTTGCTTCCATAGCTTGGCTATTGTAAATAATGCTTCAATGAACATAGAGTGCTTATATATTTTTGAATTAGTGTTTTGGATTTCTTTAGATAAATACCCAGAAGTGGAATTGTTGGGTCATATGATAGTTCTATTTTTAATTTTTGAGGAACATCTATACTGTTTTCCACAGTGGCTACACCAATTTGCAATTCCACCAACAGTGCACAAGGGTTCCCTTTATTCCACAGCCTCACCAACACCTGTTGTTTGTTGATTTATCGATGATGGCCATTCTGACAGGTGTGAGGTAATGTCTTATTGTGGTTTTAATTTGCATTTCTCTGATGATTAGTGACATCGAACATCTTTTCATGTGTCAATCGGCCATCTGTATTTCCTCTTTGGAGAAATACCTATTCAGGTTTCCTGCCCATTTTTTAATTGATTTGTTAGTTTTTTTGGTGTTACATAAGTTCTTTATATATTTTGGATAATAACCACTTATTGGATGTATCATTGGCAAATATCTTCTTCCATTCAGTCGGTTGTTTTTCTGTTTTGTTGATGGTCCCTTTTGCTGTGCAAAAACTTTTTAGTTTAATGTAGTCTCATTTGTTTATTTTTTCTTTCATTTCCCTCACCTGAGGTAACATATCAGAAAAAAAAAAAAAATTCTAAGAGCAATGCCACAGAGTTTACTGCCTATTTTTTTATTTTTTTAGGAGTTCTAGGTTTAAGGTCTTACATGTAAGTCTTTAATCCATTTTGAGTTTATTCTTTTATATGGTGTAGAAAGGTTGTCTAGTTTCATTTTTTTTGCATGTATCTGTACAGTTTTCCCAACACTATTTATTGAATACTGTCTACCCCATTGTATATTCTTGCCTCCTTTGTCATAGGTTACTTGATCATAGAGGTGTGGGTTTATTTCTGGGCTCTCTGTTCTGTTTCATTGATCATGTGTCTGTTTTTATGCCAGTGCCACGATGTTTTGAATACTTTCTTCTTGTAGTATAATTTGATATCAGTTAATATGATACTTCCAACTTTTTTCTTCTTTCTCAAGATTTGTGTGGCTATTTGTGGTCCTTTGTGGCTTCATACAAATTTTAGAATTATTTGAGTTCTATGAAAAATGCCTTTGGTATTTTGATAGGGATTGCATTGAATCTATAGATTGTTTTGAGTAGTATGGACATTTTAACAATGTTGATTCTTTCTATCCATGATCATGGTATATGCTTCCATTTATTTGTATCTTCTTCGATTTCTTTCTTCAATGTCTTATAATTTTCCAACTACAAGTCTTTTACATCTTTGGTTAAATTCATTCCTAGGTATAATTTTTTGATGCAATCATAAATAGAATTGTTTTCTTAATTTCTCTTTCTGATAATTTGTTATTGGTGTATAGAAATGCAACCAATATCTGAATATTATTTTTGTATCCTGAAACTTTACTGAATTCATTTATCAGTTCTAAATTTGAGGTGGAATCTTTAGGATTCTCTCTATATAACATCATGTCATCTGCAAATGACAGTTTTACTTCTTCCTTTCCAATTTGGATATCTTCTATTCATTTATTTTTTTTGTCTAATTGCTGTGGATAAGATTTGCAATAATATGTTGAATAGAGTAGTGAAAGTGGGCAGCCTGTCTTATTCCTGATCTTAGAGAAAAACCTTTAAGCTTTTCACCATGGAGTGTGATGTTAACTGTGGGTTTGTTATGTATGGCCTTTATTATGTTGAGATATGTTCCCTTTATGTCAATTTTGTTGAGAGTTTTTAATCATAAATGGATGTTGAATTTTGTCTAATGCTTTTTCTACATCTATTGATATGATCATATGATTTTTATTCTCCATTTTGTTTATGTGGTATGTCACATTAACTGATTTGTGGATATTGAACCAAACTTATATCCCAGGAATAATTCCTGCTTGATTATGGAGTATGATCTTTTTAATGTATTGCTGAATTTGGTTTGCTAATATTTTGTTGAAGATTTTTGCATCTATGTTTATCAGGGATATCAGCCTATAATTTTCTTTCTTTCTTTTTTATTTTTTTTTTGGTAATGGCTTTGGAATCAGGATAATGATGGCTTCATAAAATGAGGTTGGGAGCTTTCCCTCCTCTTGAATTTTTTGAAATAGTTTGAGAAGGATAAGTGTGAATTATTCTTTGAATGTTTAGTAAACTTCATTCGTGAAGCCATCTGGTTCAGGACTTTTGTTTGTGTAGTTTTTTGATTACTGATTCAATTTGTCAGTGGTAATCAGTCAGTCCAGATATTCTGTTTCTTCTTGAATCAGTCTTGGGAGATTTTATATTTCTAGGACTATTCATTTTTTTCAGATTGTCCAACTTATTGGAATCTAATTATTTGTAGTATTTTCTTACAATTCTTCCTATTTCTGTGTTGTCAGTTGTCACTTCTCCCCTTTCATTTCTGATTGTTTTTATTTGGGTCCTCTCTCTTTTTCTTGATGAGTCTGGTTAAAAGTTTATCAATTTTGTTTGTTTTCAAAGAACTAGCTCTTGGTTTCATGGATCTTTTGTATTATTATTTTTTTACTTTATTTCATTTATTTCCACTTTGATCTTTATTATTTCCTTCCTTCTACTAATTTTGGACTTCATTTGTTGCTCTTCTAGTTTCTTTAGATGTAAGATTAGATTGTTTATTTGAAATTTTTTGTTTGTTTGTTTGTTTCTTGAGGTAGGCTTGTTGCTATAAATTTTCCTTTTCGTACTGCTTTTGCTGTGTCCTATAGATTTGGGGTTATTGTGTCTTTGTTTTCATTTGTCTCACGGTATCTTTTGATTTCTTCCTTGATCTCATTGTTAACCCATTCATTGTTTAGTAGTAGGTTATTTAGACTCCATGCATTTGTGCGTTTTTTGTTTTTTTTTTCTTGTAATTAATTTCTGGTTTTATATCATCATGGTTTGAGAAGATATTTGGTATGATTTCAATCTTCTTAAATTTATCAAGAGTTGTTTTGTGGACTAATATGTGGTCTATCTTGGAAATTATTCCATGTGCACTCTAAAAGAATGTGTATTTTGCTGCTTTGGGGTGAGATGCTCAAAAATATTAGTTAAATCTATCTGATCTAATGTGTCATTTCAGGTTGCTGTTTCCTTGTTGATTTTCTCTCTGGAAAATCTAGCCCTCGATGTCAATGGGATATTAAAGTTCCCTACTATGAATGTATTGCTGCCAGTTTCTTCTTTTATGTTGGTTAATATTGCTTTATGTATTTAGGTACTCCTATGTTGAATGTGTAAATGTTTACAAGGATTATATCCTCTTGATGGACTGATTCCTTTATCAATATGTAATGTTCCTCATTGTCTTATTATAGACTTTGCTTTAAAGTCTATGTTGTGTGATCATATACATACACATATATACATATGTATATATGTATATATATATATATATTCTACTCCAACTTTTTTAAAAATTTCATTTACATGAAATATCTTTTTCCATCTTGTGACTTTTAGTCTGCTAGTGTCTTTTAATCTGAAGTGGGTCTCTTATAGAAAGCCTATGTATTGGTCTTGTTTTCTTATCCATTCATCTACCTTATGTCTTTTGATTGGAACATTTAATCCATTTACATTTAAAGTGATTATTGATAGATACATACTTATTGCCATTTTATTATTCATGTTTATGTTTCTTTCACCCCCACCTTCTTCTTAAAGAAGTCCCTTTAACATTTGTTGTAATACTGTTTTGGTGAATTTGATGAATTTCTTTAGCTTTTTCTTGTCTAGGAAGCTCTTTATATCTCCTTCAATTTTAAATAACAGCCTTCTTGGGTTGTAGGTCATTGCTTTTCATCAATGAATATTTAGTGTTAATCCCTTCTGGCTTGCAAAATTTCTGTTGAGAAATAGTCTGACAGTCTTATGGGTGCACAGTGGTAGGTAAATAATTGCTTTTCTCTTGCTGCTTTTAAGATTCTCTCTTTGTCTTTAGCTGTTGGCATTTTAATTATGATTTGTCTTTGTTTGGGCCTCTTTGGGTTCATCTTGTTTGGGACTTCCTGGATTTCCTGGGCTTGTATGTTTATTTCCTTTCCTGAGTTAGAGAAATTTTCAGTCATTATTTCTTGAAATAGGTTTTTAATTCCTTGCTAGCTCTCTTTTCCTTCTGGTACCTCTATGACGCAAATGTTGGTAGGCTTGATATTGTCCCAGAGGCCCCTTATGGTTATTTTCTGCTACCTTGTCTTCTAAGTTACTGATTCAGCCCTCTGCATCATCTAATCTACTGTTGATTTCTTCTAGTGTATTCTTCATTTCAGTCATTGTATTTTTCATTTCTGAATTTTTTTTATGTTTTCTATCTCCATTTTATGTTTTTCTATCACTTTTTTGAAGTTCTCACTAAATTCCTTAAGCATCCTTATAACCACTGTTTTGAACTCTGTATTTGGTAGACTGATTGCTTCCCTTTTGTTTAGTTCTTTTTCTGGAGTTCCTTTTGTTCTTTCATTTGGGGCATGTTTTTATATTTTCTCATTTTGGCTGCCTCTCTATGTTTGTTTCTATGTATTAGGTAGATCTGCCACATCTCCCATTCTTGGCAGGGTGACCTTATGTAACAGGTGTCTTATGGGGCCCAGTGGTGCAGTCTTCCTGGTCGCCTGAGACAGATGCTCCAGGAATGTCCCTTGTGTGGGTTGTGTGTGCCTTCCTGTTGTAACTGAGCCTTGATTGCTGCAGGTATGTCAGTAGGAGGAATTGAGCCTCAGGCTGTGAAGATGGAGTATGATTACAGTGTATGAGCTGCTGTGTGGGAGGTGATCCCATGGAATAGAATTTGCCTCAGCAGGCTCTGGTATCTACTGAGACCACCCTTCAGGTGTGCCAGGTGTGGAGCTAATCAGGTGATGTTCTGTTATGGTTTGAAGCTGGCCACCAGCTGTGCTTTTCTGGGGCCTTTTGGAAAGGGCTTCTGTTCAGGCCAAGGTCAGTCACTGCCCGTGACTGGTCCAAGGCTATTTCATAGGAGCTACAAAACATTCCACAGTTGGTCACTGCCTATGCTGGACCTGGAGGTGCATGGGAGAAGTCATACTGTGAATCAAGGCTGGCCATCACCAGAACTGGGTCTGGGGTAGCTCAGCAAAAGGTATAGGGAACTCCTAAGCCTGCCACCACCAGCCAGATATTCATAAGGATCAGCCACTGAAAGAGTCTTAGGCGGTACGGGAGTTGGGTGAGGCAAGGTCTCAAGGAGTCACCAGTGTGGAGCAAGTGGTATTCAATGGATTCATTCAAGTTCAGATTTGGCACCAGTATTAAGCCTGAGGCCATTCTACAAAAGGCTCTATCCCCCAATGAGGCCAGCCACCACTTTCCTGGGGCCCATGGACCCAGCAGTTGTCCAAGACAAACTGCAGTGTGGGCCAAAAGCCACACATACACACCAAAAAACCCTCTGGCATTCTCAAGTTACGTGGAGCCAAGTCCCATGGTGTCACCAAGGTGGAGTGAGCAGAGTTCATCAGATTAATGAAAATTTAGATTTAGCCATGTGGGGGGAGGGGTCAATGCAGGAAGAATGATGCCTGCCTACTGGCTACATGAGAGGAGGGGTCAACACAGGAAGTGAGGCATCTTTTCCTGCAGCCTTTGCTCTGAAGCCACACAACTCGGTTTCTCCCTATATGTCTCTAGCACCTCCCCAGCTGCTGTCCCTCCACCGGAGTTCAAGATGAGTACCTGAGAATGAGACAGTTGTGTGTAGGCTCCTAACGAGGGATCCTGGGTTTCCAGCCATCTTCTGTCTCACCAAAACAGATGGAATTCCAGCCGATTTTCACAGCCAGATGTTGTGAGGCTGCTGTTCTCAGCACTGGTGCTTCAAGCTGGGATCCTGGTGTGGGGTTGGGGCCCCTCACTGTTCAGGGAGACCTCTACAGTCAAGCTATCCCTCCCAGTTCTTGACTGCCACACATGAGTGTAGGGCCAGCCCATTTCATGTCTCCACCCCTCCTACCAGTCTCACGGTGGCTTCTTCTTTATATCTTTAGCTGTAGGACTTTTGTTTATCTAGGCTTTGCATGGTTCTCTAGGTCGATTGTTCTACATTTTTGTTGTAATTTTAGAGTGGACATGGGAGGAGGCAAGCAAAGCATCTACATACTCCTCTATGTTGACCAGAACTCCTCCTTTTTTTTTTTTTTTTTCAAGTAGTAGGCCCAATTGAAATTAAGCTTGAGAGGCTACAAACAAAAAGTCAGATAAATGTAAATAAGTTTCAAGGTTATTCAAACAGACCTCATGCTGTGGTATTCTGCATGACTGCTAAAAAGAGTCAATCTAGGAGACTTGGGAGTCTTTCAATCAGGTCTAAGCTAAACATAGAATTAAAAAAAAAAGAAAAAGAAAAGAGCCCTTTTAGTTTCATGGGATATGGCCTTTTGAGCATCTTCCTGAGAAGTATCATTTGAGGCTTTGATATCAAACCAGCAGTTTTATAAATGGCTGAGATTGTAGGTTAAATAAAGGAGTTGAATTTCTGATGAGCTTCACATCAGGGAACTGTTCCTATCACCCTTAACATTTTCAAAAATAGCAACACACACATGTTCTTTCTTTCTAAGAGGTGCCAAAGTGCAGATAGACTGACCTGAAGTACTCACCAACAACAGCTGGAAATGGAAGAAATCATGTGTACAGCTAACCTAGATTTAAAACCATTAATTTTCCCTTCAGTTTCAAAGCCGTTCTGCTTTTACAGTGCACCAATTATCTGTAGAAGAAAGAAAATACTATCTTCAAATGATTTCCTTATTTTTCTATTTATTGTTATATGTACATTAGAATATCTACCACATAGTAATGCCACATATGATCTGAAGAGGTATTAGAGTTTAATGCAAATAATGGAAATAGTGCATATAAAGCTCTTAGTATAGTAAGTACTTGGCATAAACTGGGCATTGAATCAATGTTTGTGATTATTATTAAAGACAACAGGAAATTTTGAATCAAGTGACCTGTTTTTTTGTTTGTTTGTTTTTTGAGTTTTGATTCTGTCTCTTACTAGTTGGGTGACCGTAGATAAATAGGTATGTATCATTTTTAGACTTGCTTCGGTTTCCTCATGTAAAACATAAAACTAGAAGTATGAAAGTAAAAAGTTTAAACCAAGAAAAAATAAATCACAATAAAGCTGTGTGGCTAGTTATGTTTTTAGCTAAAATAGCTAATGAAGAGAAAAAAGAATTAGTAAAATAAAATAAATAGTCAATGAGAAAAAAACATTCAACTTACTTGGAAGTTATGATGATTGTAAACATATATGTATCTAATAAAATACTCTTAGCATAAATATAGCAGAAATGAATAGAACTGCAGGAAAAAAATTGATAAACGTACCACTACAGTGGGAGATTTCTACAAACTGCACTCATTTATGAGGAACTTAAATGACCAGAAACTTAGTTAACATACCAAAGCCTCAATTTCACAATGACAAGCTTGAGTTAATATTAGGTTTGATAATAATATAATGATTACAACCAAAAAATTTATGATATGCATTGAGCGAAGGGGTGCTATCAATGATTACATTGGGACAATAAGCATAAACTAGGATTCACCTAAGCCAACTGGTTATATGGAAATCCTACTTATATAGAGCCAGTTATCCAACAATTATAGAATAAACAACTTTATAAAGCACACAGAGAACGTTAATAAAATGACCATTTACTTGGATGCAAACCAAGTATCAACATATTTTTTAAAACATTATAATAACACTAGATCATGTTTTCTTAACATAGTGCAATTAGTTTAGAAGTCTGACAAAACA
>NW_006494612.1:13038312-13074760 GCF_000325575.1 Pteropus alecto | reverse complement strand
AAATTTAAAAATAATTTATAAATAATTTAAAAATATATTTGATGAAATTTAAAAATAATTATAACTAAATAATAAGGAAGATTGAGCATATCAAAATATATTGACAGAGCAATATATTTTTTAAAAAATTCTAAATTTAAGTAGCAAAATTAGAAAGGAAAAGGCTAAAAATTAATTAAATTAATTTTTTAATTAATCTAAATTAAGAAATTAAGGATAAAACAGCCAAATAAACTCAGAGAAAATAGAAAAAAAAGAGATCATAAGGGTAATAAGTGAAATTAATGAAATAGAAAACAAACTAAAATATTATGAAAAAAGCCAAAAGTTGATTCTTTGAAAAATTTAAAAATAGACAAACTTTGTTATATTGCTTAAAAGAAACAGAGAGAAGACATAAATAAACAAAATATTAAAAATGAAAAAAGGGACAGAAATACAGAGATAGGAGAGAGTAGAACTATTTAGGAAATATGACCAACTTTATGACAAAATAAAAATTTAACAAAAGCTATACATGTAACAGACATATAAATTTAAATATACATATCTATACATGAACATATTTTTAAAATAACAAATCATCACATAAACGTTAGCTTAAAAAATAAGCACTAGATGAGAATGGATGGATAAAGCTGATTCTCAGAATCTCCCCTTATTCAATATTTGATACAATGAACAGAAATGAGTAAAACTAGCATATTTTTAGGGTTATATTTAATTCCATATAATAAAAACTTCAAATAGTAGTAAATTTAACAATGCACTATTTATTTTTTCCCACATAAGAGAATTTTGGTGGAATAATGGAACTACCAATGCTTCAGGCTTATTCCAGCTTTTGACTCCATCATCTCTAGAGTGTGACTCTTATTTTCAGGTTTTAAGCTGATGTCTAGAGTTCCATCTATTATCTCCTCGTATTAATACAGGAGCAGGTTAAAGAGAAGAGGAGACAGGAAAGCTAAAATGACTATTATCTTTTAAGGAGGTTTAGTAGAAAGTGCCAGAAAATATCTCTGTTTACATTTCATTGACAAAAATGTAGTCACATGTTTACACTTAGCTATAACAGATGCTGCCAAATGTGGTTTCTATTACGAACAGCCATTACAAAACAATAGAACAAATATTGTGCTACTGGAGAAGAAAGGAAGAAGATATAATGAGGGTAGACAATTACCATCCTCTGACACAATCAGCAATGAGTTCACTAGCAGCATCTAAATATGCAAAGAGATTCAATCTCATAATATACATTTTGAGAAGTAACCAATTCTGGTATGCAGTTTAATCCTCATGCTTCTCTCTGTCTCTCAAATGCCATAAAGAGGACAGAGGATGAATTGAAAACATTCTAAAAATTCTTAGAAGAGTAGATTGAGAGAGTAATTAGGCAGCCTAGAGAAAATTTGGGAAAAGCTTCTTAAGAACAGAATCCTCTATGTCACTGGTAGGATCTCAGGCCCTTAGCAGAGGCAGGAAAAACCACCAGGGGTCACTGTGTTCCAGGAGAATGATTAAAACTCCAAGTGGATCTTTCCATATGAATAACATGCACCTGAACTCAGTGAAATGAATTCTGCTAAAGACACTTAACAAAATCTCAGAAAGAGAGCAGAGACCTGCCTGTTCAAAGACAACTGCATTCAAACAAATAGAGCTTTTTTGTTTCTAACCTACCCACACCTTAAAAACACCAAAAGTACACATAATAGCAAAACTCCAGTTCTCAGGAAAGGCTGCCAACAAGTGTGAGAGGTGTCAAGGAAAATTCACCCTCATTATGTAGGAGAAAATAAAATTCTGGTCAAAACTTCCAGTTTTAAACATGAGAAAGAAGAAAATATGTAGCCTTTCAACTAAACAAAGTTTCTATAGAAAAAATAAAGACAACAAAGATGCCGGAGTAAACAAACATTACCCAAGGAAAAGGAAAAAAAGTTGTGATTTTTGCTATAGATGTTACAAGACTTGTTTTAATATAATGACTCACTGATGTAATACTATCATGTCAGAATGACTTGATAATAGAACTAACATATATTATATATATAATTATATAATACAATACAGTATATATTGCTCAAAATTGAATTCCCACTTCAAAAGAAAGGTGTGATATAGAGTAAATGATTAAGGAGGCAAAGATATTAAAGCAGTTAAAGGTATGACTGAGGAACCAAATAATTGTAATCAGAGTCCCTGAGATAGAAAATCCAAAAATATTATGAAAAACTGTGAACAAAAATATGATTTAATAATATATATTAGGGAGACAAAAAGAGAGAACTGATTTTGAAAATCATATGTTATGCTGGGAAATCTTGGTATGGAATGATCAATATTAAGATGCATCCTTCTTAAGTTATTGAACTACATGGGTAAAAAGCTCTACAGGCATCCAGGTAGTATAAACAAGTCACTTAATGAGGAGATGGATAAAAGGCAACTTAGTTAATGCTAGAACACTGAATAATTTCTACATTGAGAGAAAGAGCTAATTTATTGTTCAATTATAAAAATACTAGACCATCCAAAATATGAAAGAGTGAGAGAATAAAGCATTTATGATGTCCTCTTAATAAAAACAAGAAGTGATTATAGTATTCTAGGCAAGAGATGATGGTAAATGGAGTCAAGGTGGATATAGTAAAAATTAATTCAAATTCTAGATATATTATAAATGTAGAGCTAATGGGACTTTACTGATGGAATGGATGATGGCTATGAGAAAGTAAGGTTAAAAAGATCTTAGGATTTTTTTTTCCTTAGTAACTGAAGGGGTGATGTTACCATCAGTTGAGATGTAAAAGACAACAAACAGAGCATAACTTTATTTATTTATCTCTTATTTGTTTGTTTGGTTGGTTGGTTGGTTGGTTGGTTTGTCTATCAGAAGTTTAGTATGAGGCATGTTAGATTGGAAGTGTCAGACAGAACTTCCACACGGAAGTTCAAGTAAACAATTAGATGAGTTCGAAGTTCAGGAAATACCACGGATCAGGAGTTATTATGGGTCTAGTGTACTTCTTTTTAAAGCAATGTAAATGGATGTGAATGTAAACAGAGAAGAAGTTTGAAAACATCAGCCTTGGAGATCCACAATATTTAAAGTCAAAGTGAAGGTACAAGCACATGAAATAGAAAAGGAGCTACTTGTAAAAAAATCTTGTGTCCTTGAAGCCAAGTGAAGACAGATTTTCCGGGAGGAAAGGATCAGTTGTGTTAAATGCTACTGTTGGTGCATGTAAAATAAAAACAAATAATTGACCATGGGATTTAGTAATGTGAAGGTCATGGGTTTCAGTGGAGTAGTGGGAGTGAAATGTGATTGGAATGGATATTCGGAAAAATGTGAGAAGAACATTTGCAGACTAAGTACAGCAAAAATAATAATTTAATATATTTTGGTGGTAGATGCATTTTCTTCACTTTTTTTTTCTAAGTAGAGGGTAAATCAATATTGTATGAAATTGAGAAATAGTGTTAGAATACAAAAATTCCATTTATTAGTGTTTCTATTAACCTTTTTAGGAAAAACTTTTTTATATAAACAATTATTAATTCTATCTAAACTATTGTCTGAAGTTTAGCCATTTTCTCAGCTTCACTTAAGATTTTTCTTCTATGAAACTCAAGTGATATTAATAGCCTATATAATGTGATACTTATCTATTTCCTATATCTCTATATAATGACGTTCCCTGAATATTCTCTATTATTTGTGATTTACTACGCTGCTCCAAATGTAATGAAGATTGTAAATAAATTTTATAAATATAATAGATTCTTTTTTAGCAAAATTTTTGAAAAGAAGGCCACATAGCAAATATTACACCATGAAGGCAAACATATATGTTATTAAATCCTGTCACAAGGACCGGCAGGTGAAGTTTAATTTGCTCTCCTTCCCACTTCTTTTCTAATGCCATGTCCGTTAACCACGTGTTCCTAATTTAAAACAGGCAGGATTTACTCTTAGTTCAACATTTTAACTTTTTGTCTAATACTTGCTGGCTAGTGATAAATGATGGCTAGCCTCTGAAATTGTCAGAATTCTTTTCTGAAAAGGGTACTGATTAAAATAGCAGCATTCGGTTTTAAATCCTTTATAAGTGATACCTATATCATCCAGGTATATTTATAGGTTAAAAGAAGAGTTTGTTAATGATAAATAAATACCTGTGAAATTTCAGCAGAGATATTTTGAAACAGGATATCCTGGGTAGAGTGGGGTGGCATCATTGGAATCATTTAACTATAAAATCAACCCAGCTGGGAGTCTTTCTCAATCTATTATATCTATGAAAATGCTACTGAAACCTAGACATATTTTTAGGTTGAAGAACCTAGGTTTCTAGAGTGAATGTAAATGTCACTGTATTTATAGTTGTCTATACTGAATATAAATATGGATTCAGTTGTAGGAATTAAGAATATAAGTAATTCAGTAATATTCTTTTGACATAAAGATGTACTCCCACTAAGCTGAATGTAATGAGGAAATAGGCTGCAACCTTTGAAAATTCAACACCAGTGAATTTGCAAGGAGAAAGAAAATAAAATTACATCCAAAATTTATTTTTAAAATTTCTTAGAGAATCATTAATTCAAAATCTATTATTACTCATAGTTTCCTCATAGGCTAAATGTTTAGAGAAATTTACTTGAAACTTCTACTGAACATTTTGAGAACAAAAGGGTGTTTAGAGTGCCATGCATGGTACAGGCAGATTTTTCTTGACTTAAAGAAAACTATTTATAAAAACAAAAACAAAGAATTTCTGAAAAATAAGGTTTCACTAAAGAAATGTCTTTTTATATTGTTTTTTAAAATGTATTCATGTCATGTGTGCTTATAATATTTTAGTAATTCAAAAGATCATTTTTAGTTGTAAGTCTTTGATTAGTTATTGAGACTGAGAGGTTCTATGAGTTGACAGAAAATGAACTATAGATGAGCAGTGCTCTAAATTACAGAGAAGATGCTGAAAGGTGTAAAGCAACACAACGTTTTATAACAATTTTGAAAATTTTCAGACATTATTCTAAGCTCTCATAAATCTGCTTTTTGCATTTCTCTGGTTTTTAATTCAAAATTAAAATGCTAATCTCAAACTTAAGTACAAAAAATCCCATTTTTATTTAAAATATATATTAATTCTTTCTTTTGTTTATATGAGCTTAGAAAATATTATCTGGACTAAGAAAATAATGTCTAACATAAATTTCTATAGAACTTTATTAATTGATATAAATGAATAGTCAGAAAAACAGTTGACTGACTTGCCATTTTAAATCAGAATCGAGTACAAGGTAGATGAAGAGATGTGACCAATTTGCCAATGGAGGCCCAAAAGTTGCCTTTAGAAGGAGTAATATTTGAAGAAAGAAGGTAAAAAAAAATTCAAATGAACAATTTTTTTTTTAGTTTACTGTGGAGAATAATTTTTTTTAGTTTCAATGTTATAAAACATTGTGGTGTGCTAGAACTGAATAACTTTAAGCTTCGCTCATGAACTTTTATGTATTCTTTATCTGCTCAAGCTGTCTATTAAATCTCTTCCAATAGGTTAGGCAAGCTATGGACAACAGAAGTAAGATACTGACAAGCTTCAATAATTTCTTTTTTAAATGAAGATCACATTTCCATATGCCATATATTATCAAATAAATATGCTTTTCCTCTTATCCCCATATCTAATGTGTCACATATTTTATGTATTTTAAAGACGACCCAAATCCAAAAAATAGCAACAAAAACTCTCAAGGAGTTAACTTGTTTTTGCATATCAGTATTACAGAAACTAAATATATATTATTGAAATAACAAAATACCATTGATATCTCAGATATAGTATCTGCAAAATGCTTAAAGTACTAGCAGATTATAGTGCGATAATGTGAATTCTGTCTTATTTAACTACTTACTTTATGTCTATATTCTTCTTAGGTTGAAATTCTAAGATTCTTATTATTTGTTGAAAATACAAATTATCATTCTTTCATAATGTAAGTTATTCACTAGATAGTACCTCATAACTTTGGATAGTTGATTCCAAATATATGCATTCTGGCCAACAATTAAATGCCTATTGCCTATTGCTTCCAATTAAAAAAAAGTCCAATGGTCATGCTATAAAGTTAAGAGAAATTCAGCACAAGTTTTTATAATCGTGAGAAAAGAAAGTCTTGCTTTAAAAAGAGTGAATTGTTTTTGTAAAATCATTTAAAGTATTGAGAAATATAGTTTCTTCATTACTTATTCCTTATGGATGAAGTCCCTCCTCCCCCCACCCCGCCACCCAAAAGCATGGATATAAATTTATAATGATTTACAATACAGCTTTTCTTCCAGATTAAATTCTCAAAGAGTTTTTTAGGTTTCTATAGGAGGATTTTTCTAATCTATTCATGGTAGAAATTTTTGTTTCTTATGATAAGTTATGAAAGTTATTTTTACCCTGTTCTTGCTCTCATCTTCTATCAAACCACTGTGGTTTGGCATCACTTGGCTACATAAAATTTTGATAGTTTCAATGACATATCTTTTAATTCATTTAAATATTGATAAGATCATTCATTTGTTTCTCACATAATGATTTTGCTTAGGTTAATTTAGAAGATCTACTTGTTTTTCCTCCAAAAAAATGACACTTTAAGAAAGAGCGTGTGAAGGAAATTCCTTCTTTTACTGAAAATGCAAAGCTTTATATAATGATTACATGGATAGGCTTATTTATTAGACTGTTTTCACTAAAAGCTTAAGCACTAATTGATATCATAAATAACCTAAATAGTGCAGAGAAAAATTAAAACTTATCAGGTGTTTCTATGAAGTCTACAGGGCAAGGTGAAAAAAGATGAAAAGAAGTTATCTAAATTGATGACCCATCTCCATTAAAACTTTTTCTCTGTCAAATATCCTTATGTACTTTTTCTCTCATAAGAGACATATGAATTAATTACATCTATTAACTATTTTTTGATGTGAATATTTAAATTACATCACATACCCAGTGTGCATTGTGATTACAGGAGAATAAAAACTAAACCAGTCTCTATGTCTAATGTTATCATTCTAAATAAATTATATTTATAAGGCATTATGAAAGTTATATGGATAAAATGATGTTTATACATGATTCTTGCATTAAGGAGGCTTAATTTTGAGTTCTAGAAGCAAGACATAAATACAACAAGCAAAATAATGAAGGTCATTTCATATGATAACATGATAAGTGATAAACTAATAAACTTTGAGTTTTAATAAGGCATTTTTTTGTTGTTGTGGAAAATTAAGAAATGAATCATGAAAAGGAAGTAGAAATTAATCCTTGACAGATACCTGGATCTGGAATATCCTGTCATTGGAGAATATTCTAGCCCAGAAACACATATGAAAATTTTGAGGATCCAGAATCATTTGTGCTGATATAAAAGGCTGCTTTGAGTCAGTTTTCTTATGACATAATGGAATGTAAGTGTTAAATTAGATAATGTATGTGAAATGCTTAAGAGTGCTTAATACGGAGTAAATGCTCAATACATAGACAATTTTCTAAATTCAGAAATAAGTTTGTAGAGATAGTTTGGATTTCACTAGAGAGGGCATCTAATGCCAAGCTCTAGAATTTCAATTTTATTCTTTAGGAAGTAGAAAATTATTATTACTTTTTAATCAAGGAGTAGATATGTAAAAATCAGATATCAGGAAGATTAAGTCATCCTACCCTGATGTTGGTCAATAATCTATTGAAACAAAAACATGAAGAAGGGTAATGTTCAAGGACAGTTAGTGTGTTATTGGACAGAACAAGCATTACTGTACAGGGACAAGCAACGATAGCTAATTTAATAAATAGAGTTTCCTCCAGGGGCCATTCATTTTCTATACCCTAGGGTTAAAATTATGTAAATGACAGCTTACTTCTCAAAATATCCATGGAACTATAATTATGTGTTTCATAGGACAAATTACTTTTCTGTGCCTCAGTTTCTCCATCAGAAAAATGTAGATAATGAAAGATTCTCATAAGGTTGTAAGAATTAAAAAATAGATTACACTATAAAAGCACTGTGGACATGGCCAGACATATATGTGTCTGTAGCTATTATTGTTAATATTATACAAAAATTGAGTACAGACAAGGTGTAGAAGCCTCCAGAAGAGGAAATTATAAATGATTAGGACTGGAGCATAGTGAGTGGGTAGAAAAGGAAAGGCGTCACCAAAGATGTAATAAACAAACACTGTGGGGTCAGCATAATTCAGTATATCTTTGGGATCGAGCCAAAATAAAATTTGAATCTTAACTCTACCAATATTTAGTGAGTTCCTGAGTCTCTCTGTGCCAAAATTCCATATTTATAAGCTGGGAATAATGACAATCTATTTCAGCAGATTGTGGTGAGAATCTAATGGGTTAGTGAATTCACATAGTGCCAAACCCATAGAAAGGGCTTCAAAACAAAGGAGCCATCAAAATGCTGACATAAGAAATGTCCAAACTTGTAGAGAATTTTTATGAGATATTTGAGCCAGACTGATGATAATGCTAGGAAGCAAGATCTCAAATGTTTTGGAGAATGACAATTTTTCAGTTTATTTTATATATTTGGAATTGAGGAGGAAATATAGAGAAGATTATACGAAAGTGGGAGAAAGCAAGGTACAGGATAGTTAAGACTATGTGCTCTTTTGAGTGTGATACGCCTCCTAGGGATCTGAAAAGAGACATTTCAAAAGTGTGTTAACTTAGATGCACAAAAATAATGGACAGTTTGCTTAAGGCTAAGGTAAGCCTTTTATAGGCTGGGTCATGACTACCCATGATGACCTGCCCAGTTAGGAATTTATGATTGGATCACATTGTGAGATTAATTTCAGCTACTAAACTTGTATATACTCACTCTTTTGTCCACATTTATTAACAGAATTTTAAAGGATTACTAAGCTTTTTTCTAGGCACACCAGTAGTGATGCACATTTTGAGCAGATGAACAGTATGTGTGAAAGCACAGTGTCATGAAAGGTATAGAGGATTTGTGGCACTGCTTACAGGCTGTAAGGCTGGAGACAAGTGGCAGGGGAGTCTGGTTGCATGAAGTTTACTTTGCAGAAAGAAGGACTCTACTCATAAAGGATGTTCTTGAGCACATGCTTAATGTCTTACTCCACATATGAAGCAATGGATAGGTAATTATGGGATGTTTGATGACAATGATGTGACACATGCAAACGTCAACTTGCTGGCATAAAGTGATTATATTGCAAATGGTGAAGGTGGGCACCAGGTGCAAGAATGAGAATGAGTATCAGATAAGATGATTTTGGGGGAGTGTTTTTTTGTTTTTTGTTTGTTTAGTTTTTCATGTGTGAGATGATGAATACTTTAATTAAAGCTAGAGATGGATGAGATCAATATTAAAGAAGTAACAGATGAGTAGAGGAGGAGCAGGGGCAGTAGATAACAATATGGATGAATGATGGCTTCATCAATGAATTTAGGGAATATGAAAAGATTTGCAAGCTTATGATGCTGTGTTTCTCATCTTCTGTCATTTAACTAAATCAAAACTATTTCAGGTTGAAAATGTGCTGATATCTTAGTGTTAATCCAGCTACATTATCATTCCATATGGTATCCATGCATTTGAGGGTCAACCATAATGTCAGTGCATTGCTGAAAAATTTTTTTCCTCAGTTGTTATTAACGCTATCAATTCTATATTGGTGCTTTAATTTCTGGGACAAAAAGATATAGACATTCAAATATGTAAACATAATGCATTTGCTAGATGTCAGCCCAAATTGCTTTTGATTTTCTCTAGCTTATGTTTTTGTTTACTAACTTTACTTGTCCATCATACACAACTCACAAAACCAGTTTCTAATTTCATATTTATAAAGAGGCCATTTTTACTGATTGTAGCCTTGGTGCAATGGCCAAGCCTTGGAATCATTTCACAAAGTCATATGGTTTATTGTAAAGGTGGACAGAGAGAAGGAACAATGAAAGCTTCCTGTAATTCATTTCATATCTCAGATCTAGGGATTCAAGTTCAAAAATGCAAAGACCAAAGCTAGAGTGGTAGTAAGTGTGAACAAGGAGACTTGACAGTAGTGGTAGCAGGGAATAGAAAATAAGGCAAAAAGTGAAAATGAAACATGCGGAATGCCATTGGTAACTGGTCACTTTTTGAAAATGTGTTTTCAGGCTCTTGGCCCAACCCATATTTCAAAACATACTCAAGAAACTCTATGCTATAATTGCCTACAATATATTAGCATTGCCTTCTTAGAGACTTGAGAGCCTATTCTTGGAAAACATCTGGGTTTGTTAAGATGTCTCCCTGGTCAGATATCAATGATTATAATTTATCTCCTAGGTCTTTACATTTTATGCTAGAGTCTCTAGTTATAGAACTAGCAAAGACAGCCTAAATATTTCCCTCAACCTGACTCTAGGCTTTCACCTCTCTTTTCTTAAGAGCATTTACTTTAGAAAACTTGTAATCACAAATTCTTTCTCTGCCTCTTTGATATGTATGTAAACCTCATGTAATGTATTTAAGCTTCTTGCCAGTTCCATTTATCTTCCAGTTTCTGTGGGAGGGTAAGAAACTAACTTTGGTGGGTATCTAGTTCTAAGCTGTAAAACTACCTCCAGTCATGAAAATATAAGAAAGTTTACTTTTCCTTTGGACAAAGCAATTAGCAAATGCATGTGACCTGTGTTCTCCCTCTAACTCCAGTGCTTAAAAACTCTTCTGCTGTTTGTTTCAACAGAGTTCAGACTTTAGTTCTGGTCTCTCTCCCTTATAGCAATAGCCTTAAATAAATCTTTCTTACCTGTTTAACTGTTTGCTGCAAGTTTTCCTTTGACCGACCTTATGGGCCCTTATCTAATATTTAATACCTTTATCTGATATATTTATGGTTACTAATGCCCTTTTGAGGTTGAACACTATTAACAATTCTTACTCAAGAAGATTGGATTAGTAACTCTTTAGGCGGAACTTCATCAACAAGAATTGCATTTACTCTGTATTGTAAATATGCATTTACTCTGTATTGTAAATTCCATATTTAAAAAAAAATGGTGGAAATAAACCTTGAATCCCAGATTACCGAGCCTTTGGGAAAATAACTAAAAATTTAGAAAACAAAGTGATTTTCTAAGATCTTGTATGTTCAAATTTATTACAATCACACTTTCTTCAAGTCTATCTTTTTGTTGTCTAATTCTTTATAGCATGACTTTACACAAACACACTTACAGAGAAAATATATTTTGTCCTTCCTTTATCTTATCCTTAATTTTGTTTAACTGATAGATCAGCTGATTAAACGTAGTATTGGGTATCACGTAAACTGAAAATAATTGAATTTTTGAATTTTCATCTAGATGTTTGAAGTAACAGTTATATTTGTCTGCAAGTCTATCAGAAGGTCAATAGTTAATATTGCTAGATGTCTTAAAAATATTATTTGCTTACAATTTGCTCATCTCCTTTGATATCAAGTGGTATATGAATTTAATGGATTTTAAAATACAAATCTGTCACCAGCATACTGGCTCTAGTCTGCACACTATAGTTAAATATCTTTGATACTTATACAGGATCGTTAACAGATTTTCAGAGGTTGTCCTTTCCTTCTAGTTTTTATAGTGCAATGTTTTCTGCTTTTAAGTTTGAACTATTTGTACATTTATGTTTTTTAGTGCATTTTCATTCTGAAGGGACACATCTTAGTCTCTGATTATGTGTGCCCTTTGTTTGCTGTCATTTTTGTAGGTAACGAAGATTAGGCACTTCTGAACTTGCATAGAGAAAAGACTTACAATAAACATTTCTAAACAGACTCAATGACACACTTTTTCTCCAAGTGTGTGTTTTACTTTTAGAGTCTGCTCTATAAAGTGGCTCATTCATGAAGATTATTTTTTTCATGTAATTTAAAGGGGAAAAAAAGATCAGTTAGTTGGTGTTAGAACATCTGAATGTCAAATAGCCCGGGGTTTAATTCCTGGCCTCCAATACCTATTAGCTCCATGACCTTGAACAACTTTACATTTCTTGATTATTAGTTTCTTTATTTGTAAAAGGGGACACCAGTGATGTCATTTCTGTTAGGAAATTAGCAATGGGGCTAGGCTCTCAATAAATGTTAATTCTTCTTCTTATTGAGAAAAAGGTAACTAGTACCTCTGAGAAGATTAATTACCTTGATCTCCAAAAAGCCCATTCAAGTCTTCCCTGGAATTAATAATAAAAACTCTCACTTATACGCGAATGAAAAGTTGGTCATCCAAATTTAAGATTATGTTGAATAACAGGTGTTTGCTTTACCTCCACCCAACAAGAATATGATTTGTAACACAGCTCTGGATGGAAGACTATGTCACCATTAAATATCAGTTGTCACAATGAGTTCATTAGACAATACTCCGGGGAGTGCCTGAAGCTGCTAAACCTTTGGAGGTCAAAAGTAGCTCCCTCCTGAGGAGGCTTTTGGCTGAGGGAGAGGAAACACTGTCACTCCTCTGAATGGAAATGACACTCAGTGAATTACTTAAACTAAGACTGCCAGGCCAGCATAATCTAGTGCAGTGATGTGTCATCATCACTCCTGGAAAATTAACCACAGCTTCACACTTCTGTGACCAAGAGCAGATTACTCACTTTCCAGAGCATATTTTGGAAAACATAATTGCCTCTCCAACTATTGTAACCATTTCGTTTCCAGAAAGAGAAATAGAATACAAGCTTTGCAAGTTTGTGGGAAAGACGGTGAACATTAAAAATATAGTATTATTAACCATTTCTTTTTTCCTTTTATTTTTATTATATTCTTATGTGCTTTTGTTCCCAAAATAATATGTCTTCCTTTTTACATTATCTGATAATGAAATAAATTCAGAAAATTAGTATTAACACATATGAACCAAACTGAAAGTGACTTACAATTATGAAAATCTTTGTAATACCATAAAACTTTAAATTGAGATTAGAGCCCAGAGCACTTTCAAGGCTGCCCAGTCTAGGTCAGGGCAGGGAACACTTTGTCCTCTGCAGTAGCTATTTTTTAATAGATCAGTGTGTATTACTGAATGAAAGTTTGAATGTCCTAGCCCATCTCATTTGTCCAAATAATTAAATTAGTGTTAAAAAATTAGGATTTTTATGATGATAAAAGAGTTTTTGTATAAACCTCTTTTTCTGTGGACATATGTTTTCATTTGTCTTTGGTAAATACCTAGGAATTCCTGGGTCTTATAGTAGATGTATGCTTAATTTTTAAAAAGAAATTGACAAATCTTTTTCTAAAGTGATTGTACCATTTCACGTTCCCACTAACATATGAGATTTTCAGTTTCTCTACATCTTCCCACAGTTGGAGTTGTCAGATTTTTTTGTTTGTTTGTTTTGTTTTGTTTTAAGCAATTCTAGTATTTATGTAATTGATATTTCACAGTAGTTTTAATATGCATTTTCCTGATGGACTTTTCATGTGACTATCCATCATTTTATATCTTCCTTTGTGAAGTGTATGATCCAGTCCTTGACCATTTTAAAAAACTGTATGTGATTATTGACTTGCAGGACTTCTTTGTATATTCCAGAAATAAGTTCTTTGCCAAATAAGTCTTTTATGAAGATGTTTCTCCAGTCTTTGTTTTGCCTATTCCTTTTTTAATGATGTCTTTTGATGAACACAGTTTTTAATTTTGATGAAGTTAATCTAATTCTGTTCTTTCATTTTATAGTTATTCTTATAGCAAAACAATCTGTGGCTATACTATGTCATAAAGATATTATTGCATGTCTTCTAGACACTTTATAGTTTTAGCTTTTACATTTGGGTCTATGATCCATGTCAAGTGAATTTTCATGTATACGATAGGGCAAGTGTTGAGGTTCATTTTTTTTCTGTGTAAATATTTACTTGATTCAGCATCATTTAAGGAAAAGACTTCTCTACTAAATTTCATTAGAATCCTTGTTAAAATTAACTGAATATATTTTCTAAAATGTTTCATAGAACTACTTACACATCTTTATACTAATATCACCCTGTCTTGATTACTATAGCTTTATAACAATTCTTGAAGTCAGGTAGTGTAAGTCCTCAAACTTGGTTTTGCCTTAACAAGATTGTTTATCTACTCTTGAACATTCGTATTATCATATAAATTTTAGAATCAACTTGTCAATTTCTATTAAATCCTGCTAGGGTTATGATTAGAATTATAATCTCTATATCGATATAGTATTATCTTAATATTAAGTCTGTTAATTCATGGCCATGTTCTATTCCTCAATTTATTTTAGTCTTCTCTATCTTAGGACTGTATTGTATATATTAGTTTAGAAATCTTGCACAACTTTTATTAAATTTATTTATAAGTAAATTTTGTAGTTCTTCATGCTATATAACAAATAGAGTTTTTACATTTCACTTTTATTATTTGTTTGATATAATTATAGAAACAAATTATTTTCCATATTGCATTTGTATCCTGGACATTGCAAAATTCACTTACTATTTCTAGTAGTTGCTTTATAGTTTAGTCATTCTTCTATGAATAGTTTATTTTTTCCTTTTCAATTTTTGTGTTTTTATTACTTTTCTTGCCTTATTGCAGTGTCTACAACCTCCAGTAAAATCTTAAACTTAAGTGGTGAGAGTGGACATCCTTGCTTTGTTTTAGATATTAAGATGCAAGTGTTCATTATTTTGTCTTTTATTCACATGTTATCTGAGGTCTCTCACAGTTGCCGTTATCAGATTGAAGAAGATAATTTCTTTTTCTGGTATGCAGAAAGCGTTTACATTTTGTTAAAATGCTTTCTCTGTGGATAAAATAATGTGTTTTTTTTTTCTTTTTTTAGTTATTAATATAGTGAATTACATTAATTGCTTCTGAGATATTAAATTGACCTTTTTCATAATATAATCTATATTTAGTCATGTGTTACCTTTTTACATATTCTGATTTTGATTTACTAATATTTTGTAAAGGAATTTTAAATTTATGTTCTAAAAAGTCATTTGCCTATAATTTTTTTTTAATGACACAGATATCAGGGTTACACTGGCCTCTGTTTTCTGTGAAGTTTGTTTCATACCAGTATTACTTTTTTTCTTAAATTTTGATAAAGATACACTTATCAATTCATCTGGACCTAGAATTTTATGAGTTTTTTAATAATAAATTCAAATTTCAAAGTAGAGAGCAATTCTGATTTTTCTATTATTTTGTGTCAGTTTTGGAGAGGTATGATTTGTTTTAGGAATTTATCCATTTCTTGTAAGTCATCATATAAGTTATAACATTTCCTTGTCTTCTCTCAATGTCTTCAGTCTTTATTTCTGTCTTCTTTTATTCCTTATACTGATAATTTGCTTTTTCTCCCTTATTCTTTGAGCAGTTTTGTTGTGTTTACACATTTACAAAAAAAACTCTTAGGTTTTAATAATTTTCTTTATTCTATTTTTTAATTCATTGATTTTTCTTATATTTTGCTTTCTATTTCACTATTTATTTCCTTCTACTCACTTTGCAATTAACTTGCTCATCTTTTCCTAGAGTCATAAGATGGCAACTTAGATCATTAATTTAAACTTTTTATTTTTATAATGCCAGCATTTAAAACTACAAATTTTACCCTAAGCACTGCTTTAGTTATATATATCTCATAGATTTTATTGTAGCATTTTCACTGTCATTCAATTGGATTTATTTTCTAATTTCCATAATGATTTGTGCTAATTTCATATTTAATCATGGTTGCTTAAAAATGATTTGCTTGACATTCAAACATTTGGAGATATTGAGGAAATATAATTATAAAGAAATTCTCCTTCCTCTCATCACAAAGATAGAAGAGAAAGAAAAAAATTTTATTATTGTACAAACATTAAACCAGAATGTTATGCAAATCACAGTTAATCCACTAAGAAAGACAGAAAGAAATTACATCTTTTATAGCCAAGCAGTTACAACCCATTCTATAGATGCTGTCAAGATAAACAGTAACTAATCCTTGGATAAGAGGAATTGATAACACCATTTATCTAATATAGTTTATTCTAAATTCATTTGGCAGTTGGAGTGATTATCTGTGTTAGATAACTGGTTCTATCCAAAGGAAAAGTAAACACATTTTTATGAAAAGATAATTTTGAAACTTGGAGCTAGACTCTTTCAAAAGAGTAAGGCTCCGATCTACCCACAGGAGTTGGGAAATAGGGATACTTTTTTTCTTGATAATTATGTTACAAGGAGATCATTAGAAGGTCCTTAGCAAAGATAATCCTTGACTCTAAAGTGGCAAAGAGGCTTATTTAGCTTTAAAAAGAATTGTAATCATCAGAAAAATACAAATCAAAACCATAATAAAATATTACCTCATATCTATTAGGATGGTTATTATCAAAAAGACTAAAAATAAGAAGTATTAGTGAGGATGTGGAGAAAAGGGAACCCTGATACTGTTGTGGGAATGTAAATTGGTACAGCCATTTTGGAAAACAGTATGGAAATTCCTAAAAAAAATTAAATAAAGAACTACCATATATTCCAGCAATCTCACACCTGAGTATATGTCCAAAGGAAATAAAATCAGGATCGGGAAGAGATATCTGCACTCCCATGTTCATTGATTGCACTATTATTCACAATAGTCAAGAAGTGGAAACAACTAAATGTCTATCAATGGATAAATGGATAAAGAAAATGTGGTATTTGCAAACAATGAAATATTATTCACCCTTAAAAAATAAGGTAATTCTGCCATTTGAGACAACATGGGTAGATCTGAAGGACATTATGTTTAATGAAATAAGCCAAATACAGAAAGACAAATACAATATGATCTTACTTATATGTGGAATGTAAACAAGCTGAACTCATAGAAGCAGAGTAGAATGGTAATTTCTAGGGTCTTTAAGAAGGAGAAAATGGGTAGGTGATAGTCAAAGGGTACAAAGTTTCAGTTATGCAGATAAATAAGTTCTGGAGATCTATTATACATCATAGTGTCTATAGCTAAGAATACTGTACTGTATACTTAAGGTTGTTTTTTTTTGATGGCAGATCTTTATTAAGTGTTCTTAACACACACACAAAATAATAATAATGATAAAAAGGTAGGATGAAACAATTTAGACACATATGAACTTTAAATATTGGATATATATATCCAATATATATCCTTGTTGGATATATCTATTGCCTTGATGGTGGTTATGGTTTCACAGATGCATACTTATCTTCAGATTCATCAAGTTGTATATATTAAATATGTACAGTTTTTTACATGTCAATCATACCTCAGTAAAATACCTTAACTTTTTCTAAAAAAAAAAAAAAGATTTATATAAATTGTAAAGATACAGAGGAAAAAAATTGCAATTACAAAAAAATAGTTAATATTCTAAGAAGAGGGAGCAGGGATGGTAACTCTACTCCCTATTTTCAAGAGGGAGAATTAAACATCTTTTAATTTGTATGTGCCCTTTCAGTCTCTTCCCTGTGTTACTATCACATAGTGACATTATAGTTTTCTAATTATTTCTACTGCTGGTTCTACCTTTTTCTGTGTAAGTTTCAGCCATCTAAATATCCAGCATGTCCATAGCAAAGCAGAGCAATGATCAGAATTACTGTAGAAAAAAACAGAATTACCACATTTTTAAGTCGGTACATTATTTGCCTTGGAAGAATAATTTTTTAATGTTATAACAATGAAGAATTATTAAATCAGAGTCTATATTAACAACACATAAATGTTTTTCTTAGTTATATATTGATTTTTCAAAGTGTTGTGATGTCTTTATTTCTTGCATTTTCAAATGATTAATGTCTAAGTATTATTTGGTATTCCTTTTGAAGTATTACCCAATCTAAGCTTAAAAAATAGCTTAACTCTAGAGCCCGAGAATCTAAATTTTTAATTAAGAAAATTTCTTGCAAGGTCTAATAAATTTATCCTACATTTCAGTCAATCACAAATGTACCATTATATTTATATGACAGTTTAGGCCCTTTAGTAATTATTCTATCATCCCCAATAATTTTTCCTAAATGTGAAATATAAAGATATCTGTGAACATTATCTTGTCAAAATTTTATTATGAAGAATTTCTTGAAAGGTGCAGATTAAACTTCCAATATTTAAAGTTTATATGTGTCTAAATTGTTTTTTTTTTAAGTATTGAGGATAAAACTGCCCTATCATATTTATACTATTATAACAGTTAACGAAATCTCCATAAATTACAGACATTCAATTTTGTTGACCTATACCGAGCCCACAGAGAACCTACATCCCAAAGTTAATTAAGTGATATCAGACTTATTTTTTATAGTTTCTCTATATAAATAGCAGATTTCTGTTTGTTTTTCTGCATCATCATTCTAATCAAAGGAGTTAAAATATTTTTGTGTCAAATTTAAGGCTTGAGTACTTGGAAGCACATTAGTTACTTTTACTTTGTTATTATTAAAAATGAAGATGGGTTTTTTTAATAGTTGCGTAGGGTGAAGAATAGGCAGTATCCATTGGTCACTATATTCCTTGACGTAGTGATGAGTACCCTGGCATGCTTACCCCATCAAAGGAGCAAAGTGTGCGTTTTGCAGAACTCCATATAGGAGCCAGTGTACTTCTCCATGCATGGACTGTAAAACACGCTTTGGTGTACTTCTGCAAAGTTATGAGACACAGGGAAAAGAAGTCTTTACATGAGCAATATCAACTGGAAAGAAAGATATGTGGATGACTTTGAGTCCTGGGTAGCATCTTAAATATGATCCAAATAGGAAGGGCTGGTTTTCCTCACACTGGGATAAGAAAAATGTAAATTAAATGACATGTTGGTTTCCCTTCATTTATCAGTTTAACAGCTTGTTTGTTTGCCTTTTTCCAAGTGATTAGTGTAGCTACTCTACATCCTATTGCCTTCACAGAGGGACACAATCTTTTATCTAACTCTCAGTTATTTCTGATCAGGTCTGTTTATCATGTCTGCTTCCCTAGTTGCATGGTGTGTGGCTGATAAGGGCTCTTAGAGATGGAATGAGGCCAAGACACGAAGTGGACTCAGGGCTGGGCCACAGGGCACATAAGCCTGCCTCCTCAAACAAAACAGGTAATTCATTACCAGCTAAAGAAGTTGTGTTCTTATTCTTCTTTATGGGAAATCCATTAAAAGGAGGAATCACCTGTTTAAAAGATCATTACCTCATGCTTCACCAAAATCAGTTTGAGGCAAGGAGTAATAAAGAGATACAGGGGAAGGAGGAAGCAGGGACACCAGAGAGAGGAGGAGGGTTCTGTGAGCAAAGAGCCTTGAATTTTCACATTTTCTCTTATATTTATCTCAATCTTTTCTTCTATCTAAATCATTTTGATTTTTTTTTCTTAGAATTATATCCATCTGATAAATTCCAGTAATTTACTTGCTTGGGATGAGGCCCAAGAGCCCCAGAAAATATGTTAATTTATCGAAATCAAAAGAATCATGCTCAGGCCACCAAAAGACTAGAATCTTATATACTGATCCCAAATATCATAGTGTTAAGGATAAAGAGATATATCCCTTTAGTAGAAAGACCTGCAGGAAACCTTCCTAACTTCTCATATTTTCCAACATTATGGTGATCCTGACAGGATTTTAGTCTTTATCACCCATGCTATTCTGTAGTAATAGAGAATTTGGAAATGGTGGTTTGTCTCGCTTGTATTTCAAATAGCAGAAAGCTTGAAGGGAGAATTTATATGTCCGGGTCTCTTAATTGACTATTGTGTCACCACAGACCTGCAAGTGGGTCCACTAAATTCAGAAACTGCTAGACAGCTCAGACAGACTGCATCGACATTTCTGTTGCCTCATTAGAGGCACTGCATTTCAGGTCAAGCCATGAGATGGGAGAGTCCCTATTTTCCTTAGGAATATGGTATACTCTTCCTTTAACCTAATTCCACAGGTTGAATGTCCCTTCTGTGAAGGTCTCAGATGTGTGAAAAGCAGTTACAAATTGTGTCTTGTGTTGATCCAGTCACAACAATTCAGAACTCAATGGCTGGCAAACTGTTCATTTATCACTAATTCTAATAACTATTTTAGTAAAGGCTCTCAAAGGGAGTTTTTATGGAGTAACTAACTGACTCATTACTGAACTGTGTATACTTTAGTTTTTGATATTTTAATTTAAATAAACCATTAAGCTCTGTTGCATTTCACCCACTTGAGCTTCAGCCTGGACATTGCTTTCATTACTAGCTATAAACTGGTGTAATTTTATGGCTTATCTTCTTTGTTATTCTTCTTTCAAGGAGTCAGGCCTGTGATGCCTGAAAACCATCCATATATATCTTGTTGTTTCCAGTTGTTTAGGGTGGAAGGAAAAATCTAATCTTTGTTACTCTATTTTGGTTGATAACTATAGATTTTATATTAATATACTGTAGTCCTAGTAATATAGAGAGGACTTTGTTTATAAAATAAGAGAATCATATTTTCTTAGTGAATTACATTCTAAAATTAATATAGGAAACTTCAACATGTTTTTTTTCACAAGATTCAGGATGCACTGCACAGCTATTACTTGAATTAAAAGTGAATCATATATCTTTTTCTGCTTATATGTTTATAGAATATAATTTAATAAAGACATTATTTTATTTAGATGTTTTGATGAATTTACTCAGAGAATTTGAAATTTTAAATAATGTTTTGATTTTTCTCAGACTAATTCCCAAGAATTGTAAATGTAGTGCTCCACTACTCCCAGTGGTTAAAAGTCTTCCACAATTAATGTCAATTAGATTAAAGAGATAATAACTTTTAAAAGGGAAACATTAATAGAAAAGTGCCTGAAAATGGACATAAGTAACATCCATGCCTAAAATAAGTCATGGAACCCTGTGAATGTGTTCAGTATCTTATACCATCTTTTTGTTTAGGAAGAAAAACAATCATGGAAAAAGTAACACTGAAGAGTAAACTAAAAGTCTAGTTCAAAAAGAAGACAAATCTCTCTTGCTGTTATAGAAGTACCTCTTAACATGATTTTACTTAATTCTGACTCTTAAGCTTAAACAGAAATTCCAGTGAAATGAACCGATTACATTTTAATTACAACTTACTTTCAAACAGAGTAGTTTGGCAGAACTTCATGCACTTAATAAGTAGCTGTATCTCCTGAAATACATTTGGGCTAGCCATGGTTATTACCCACATATCCAATGAATATTTCAAATTAAAGCAACTGACTCTATTGATAGGTTAAGGGAAGATCAATTTACATTATTTCACTACTCTTCTGCAGTTCTCAAATTTAAAAGCAAAATGGCATAATTTCTCACTATAGAGCAAATCTAGATATTGAGACCCAAAATATTTCAAAGGTATTTTATGTTCTTTCCTAGTCTTGGTCTGATTATCAGATATATGGTTTACAAAGTCATCTTACATTTTAGGTTACTAGTTTATATTAAATCGGGGGACAAGGAAAGTAAAATTTATACATGTCTACTTAGCAGTTCTGCCAAGAAACAATTCATATTGGAAGAGGAATATTCAAAATAATATGATTACTTTTGTTGTTTTTGAGTGTCAATAACCTATGTTATTTTTCTTCTCATGGTGGATAATTAAGATGTGATTTTCTTACAGTCAAGGTAACTAATCACTTTGGTGCATGAATAAACTAAGATTATAAAGAGAAGTAAGATGAAGTGTTGAGTAAAAACTATTTTAGGTGAAATCAATATAAACCGTTCACTGAGTTCAAGCAAGTGAACTTTTAAATGGGAATATAGATAATCAATAATTACACAAAGATGTTTTAAACAATAATAAAGATGAGTAAACTATTTGGCATGAAAAAATTAAGAATTTGTTAGAATAAAGTTTAACTTGATCTCATGAGAAGTATGCATGATAATTTTCTATATAAGTAGCTTTTTCCTTTTGCTTTTCATTATTTAATCTTATTTCAAATTAATAAACAAAACTTAAAGATAACATAAACTGAGTAACCTCTGGAGAGAGACTTGGCCAGCTGGAATTCTAGCCCTGACCTTCTTCACAGTCCAGAAGACCCTGAATATTGCTTTACTGAGAATTGGACATGAAGTTTAGCAACATCTCCCTTTTACCTCCTTTGGATATCTCTCAATCTATCTCTATTTCTATTCTCATAAGTTAGTAACTGAGCTCAGTTGCCATAATGCTAATAGCCTCCAAACTGGTATTGCCAGCACAGTTGTCCTAACACAGAGATAGAGCATAAAATGACTGATTCAACTCCTGTACTGGCTTCTAACTGCTTATGAAATGAATCCCATCATCACAAATGTTATATATAAAAGATCCATCAATGGATTAACCTCATCTTTTCTTAATAACTTTTTCATTTACCACAATTGTCCACATATACACACTAATACTACTTACCACTTTACTCAAGTCACACTGAATTGACTACTGTTTACTCAAGTCATAGTGAAACAGTCATACCTCTTTGTAGGATGGTTCCTTCTAGACTGCTCCCATGATGCTCCTTACCCTTCACGACTGTCAAGACTCAAATATCATCTCCGCTATGAGCTTGCCTTCTATTATTTATTGTCCTATCAGCCAGATCCCTCTATAAAAAGTTAGTACTTTCTTCTGATCCCATAGCAGGTTGAATAGAAGCACTTCAAAGGTTGTCGTCATTTCCTGTTTAAAGTCATTTAACTATTCTGAGCTTCCTGAGGGCACAAGTTTTTGCTGAGTCTTGTACCATGAAGCTCCTTGCATATTCCTTGATATCTAGCCCATCCTAAATACAATGGGTGAGTGACATATAAATATCTTTATAAAGTTTGATAGATTATTGGCCTTTCAAGCAGTTCTTTGTATCCTTGCTAGTATTTTAGATTAGCACCATTCAATAGAACCTTCTTCAAATGATGGAAATATTCTATGTCTGTGCTGTCCAATATGGGTATCACTAACCATATGTTACCATCAAATACTGGAAATGTGGCTAGTGTGACTAAAGAACTGAAGTTTTTATTTTATGTAATTTAAATTTAAATTGCCACTGCGGACAGTGTAGCTTTAACTGCAAACTTGTAGAATACAGTATACTTAATATGGACTTTCATAATTTTTTCTTTATACTGAGCAGTAAGGAAATAAAAGTTGAACCTCTCTATCTGAAACAAAACAAACAAAACCACTGAGTAAACTTTCTGTATTTCATAGGTTAAAAAGATTTTTATCTTATCTTAAAACATCATTTCCAAAACATATTCTGTACCATGGTCCCCAACCTTTTTTAGTTACCAAGGTCTGGTCTTCCTATGAGAATCTAATGCCTGATGACCTGAGGTGAAGCTGAGGTGGTGATGCTAGCGCTGTGGAGTGGCTGCAAATATACTGGCTGGCCTTCACTGGCTCACCTCCTGCTGTGCAGCTCAGTTCCAAACGGGCCATGGATGGTGGCCTGGGGGTTGGGGACCCCTGCGGTAGTACAGTGGTTCTAAGAGATGCTAGTAGACTGTTTATGATTAAAGAAAAAATGGATACAGGGTCCCATGTTTAAAGAATTGGAAGATACTAGATTAAATATATGTCTTTACAATAGAAACTTTATGCTTATAATTACGGAAAGTATTTATATGGAGGAATCTAGTGTACATCTTTCTTAAAATGATTTTGCCACAGAACCCATTTTTAGTCCAAACATCTTGTGGATTGGATACCATGGAATGCTAGTTTGAAAAACTTTTTAAAAATCTTTGGAAAAAAACCATTTCCAGCTTGATAGAATAATACTTATCTGAAATGACAAATTAAAATGATTTTTACATATTTCCTCATAGCCCCTCTTGCTGACTCAAGAGGCCCTGTATAGAATTTTTATAAATATCTTAACTTTTTTAGTGTATTTTAGAAGAGAAAACAGTTTTACCCTAAACAAGTTAGTATCTTTTCTCATGAACATTTCTTGTAAACTTTACTGGCAAAGTATTAAATTAAAATGTTTTGTCAATAAAAATATTTAACATTAACATAGCTGCTGATACAAAGCTGGCGGTCTCTTTGTTCCTCTTTCTGCCAAGTGCCACCTTGTTGTTGGTCCTGTGGGAGTAATTTCCTCTTGGGACTGGCTGAGAAGAGGAGAAGATGAAAAGCTTCTGATTCTTGACACAGCAAGAAATTGCTTTTTCTAATGCTTTCAATGAACTCTGATCTCTTTTCCACTTTGCAGAAATCTGAAAGTTACTCTGTAATTATCAACAGTCAGAGGTCTGTGGAGTTTTCTTTCCTTCTCCTAGAAAAGCAGGGATTAAATGCAAATCCTTTCACTTTCAGAAAAGAAAAAAATATTTTTTTTCTCTCTATATTGTCAACTTTGAAATTTTCTCCTCTTTGTAGCTTTTTTTCTAAATTGATCTAAAATTACTTCTGACCTTACATCTTATCTCTGTCAACCTTATAATCCTTATAGCCCATGATTATTGCCCTTATTTATGAAAATTCCTCTAGGCAGAAAGAATATATACTCATATAAGAGGAGACCTGGGGAACATGTAGGTGAGAGTACAATCTCATGTACAGTAAATTCAAAAATGAAGTATCTACCATGTTTCAACACAGACTCAGCCCACAGCCTAGCCACAACCAATCATGGGGGTCCGCATCTTTTTCTCCAGCTACCGTAATTCTTACAATCTACAATTGCTTTATATGTTTTATGACTCTTAAGGTGCCATTTACTTTTCCTTTGAATCACAATATTCATTTTAACATAACGTATTAAAATTTATAACAATAATACCACTTGCATAGAATATTGGCCAAAATACCTGCTGTATCATTGTACTTTAGAATTTTTCTATTGCTTTTGAGGAAGAAAAAATCTCTCCAAATCAAAGTTTGTCAGTTTTAAGTAAGATAATTATAAGAATACCAAACTGTCCTTGTATTTCAACCTTCAGTAAATTGAATTCAGTGCTGATAATAATTTTGTACATAGAAGGCTGCCTCTTGGAAATAAACATCTTTTTGAAGCATCTGCAGTCTGTCATTTGAGAAAGACAGCCCTTTCACTTTGCCTCTAGTCTTGCATATCAATCTAATCTCAAGATATTGCCACAACTTTGTACCCCTACTGGTATTTTAGCTACAGATCAATAGAAATAAAATTATTATAATTAAAAAGAAAAACAGTACTCAAGAGCTCATTTAATTCAATTTATTCTGCTTAAATCTTTAGAAGATTGAAGCGTAGGGGAAGTAAAGTGAGAAAAGAGTCTGGCAAAGTGAATGGTCTTTTATTTCTTGCCTTGTTTTGCAAGGTAATATCTTACAACAAGCCACTGATAAGTAAAAGGTCAGAAACAGGTTTGGAAAGTATGGATCGGCACAGGGAGAAATAAGAAAACATGGCAACAAGCTAAATTGTCGCTGATTTGCCACAGAGAGCATAATTTTGAGCTTTAACTACATAAAAACCCTTAACCCTCTTTTATCTATCTATCTATCTATCTATCTATCTATCTATCTATCTATCTATCTATCATCTATCTATCTATCTATTTATTTAAATTTTAGTATACACAGCTCACAATTGAAATTATAATCTTTGTCTTCTTTTTGGTGACACATTTTATTTTCATGGAAAGGGCAAAAATTAGCAAAAATGATGAAAACCCCTCAAGTTTCATAGGGCTCAATCTTTGTATCATGACTGTTTTTGCTCCAGATATCCAGAACAATTCTAAGGAAATAAAACCTAGGACTATCGCTTAATGCCTTATTCTTCAGAAAAACTGAGTAAGTGATAACAAATTATCCTCACAAAATATATGTTGTTTGAAAATAATTATCTTAGGAGAAACAGGCCCACTTTAAAATAACCTATTGGAGACTGCTAGTTGTTATTCACAGTAGCAGAGAACTCTGTATGCAGTCTGTGTGGCCTTCCCCCAATACTGAACCTCTTTTAATGCAAAACCTGAATTAAAGATCAAAATTTTTTAAATTATCTATTATATGTGTGTATATTCAATTTCTTTCTGTAAATGTTGTCCAAGCCAGGTGTTTACACTATTTACATTGTGGTCTCTTTAGGAGGAAACATGGTTATTTTCTGTCATTTCATTTTAGGCAGAAGAAAGTTCTCTTTCACACCCATTCAGAGATAGTCAGAAACCTAAAGTTCAAGATAGATTCTTTTAACTTTTACCTTTGCCTCTTATTTATATTATACATTTATTATTGTTATTGGTAATTATATTATGTTATCAACATTGTGCCAATATATTGATCAACTTATTGATATTTTATTATCAATAGCTATCGATAATTTTTGTGTTATATTTAATAACAACAGTAATAATAACAAACAATATTAATGATAATGAATACTAATAAATGAATGCCTATAATGCAACAAGCACCATACTCATTATATGTGAAGTTTAATTTAACCCTCAAAATGGTCCTATGAAATACATAATATTTTCCTTTTTTGTACTTGGAAATTGAGAATTAGAAAGATTAATTAACATGCCCAAGGTCATTTAGTTTGTAAGTTGCTATACAAGATGTAAATACAGTTTTGTTTGATTCTTAGTTACTATGCTATGGTGCCTTGTTTTCCTTTCCTTTTTAATTTTTGTTAATTTTTATTTTTTATTCTTTATTGGGCTTTTTAACCTAGGGAGATATACTTAATAATTTCCAGTAAATTTTGTTAATAGTAAAAAGAGGTTGAATCTGTGTCTAAGAGATAATTAAAATAGGGAATAAAGATTCTGCCAAAGGTAGAAATTGCACAGAAAGATAAAATTTTACAGAAAAGGAAGGCTAGAGACATGCATCAGAAAGTATGAGAATTTTTTTAAAGCGTATTAGAGAGCGCTATGTAAAACAATTTTTATTTATTCTTTTTATGCTGATTTTATTCACATATTTTGTACTTGTAGTATGCAAAATATTCTGATAGACATTTAAATAGAAACAGAAATGCATAAAATATAATTCCTGACCTCAAGTAACACACATTTCTATAAGAGGGATAAGACAAAATGAAAGTCACCATGCAATCATTTTTCTTGGACAACTATGCATTAGAAGATCAGAAGCAAAAGGGTTGAATCATCATAAAAACTACAGGTTACTACATTTATTTATATATTTTCCCCACTTCTACTATGGAAATGGTGACTGAAGAAATAATTTGTAGGAATAAAACATTTCCACTTACCACCTACAGATAGTATGCACTCTAAGGATGATATGAATAATATGGTGTAAATAAACATGCAAACAGAAGGTAGTAAGTGAAATAAACATTTATACAATACATTAAATATAATTAACTTTAGATCCCCTATGATATATATGTATACACACACATATATGTAACATATTTTTCCATGAAAAAGGACAAAATAAAACATTTTCCTTCACCCATCAATGCTTTGGCTGAATATAGCATTACCGAGGACAGAGGGGAATAGTGGTAGAATTATTGTGAGGGAAGACTGGTCAGATCTCCATGTGAAACCAAGTAGAACTCAAAGGTAAAGTACAATGAATATAAAAGAAATATCGTTTGCTCATTTCCCACTGATAGGATGGTTGCCCACCACGCTGCCACTCTCTTTAATTTTTTGCCACTAAAATAAAGACTGTTTCCTTGAAGAACACTTATTTTTGCTACTTGATTCTCTTCTACTTAAAATAATGCCATCATTCTCAAATCCAGGCCAGAGATCAAATGAGTTGAAATGGGGGGAAAAAAAAAAAAAAAAACATGTTTTAAGTAGTTATATACTTAAATTAAATCTTGCTAAATGGATTTTTTTGAAAGAGAAAAAATACTGTTTACAGTGCTCAGTTATGAGTTATGTAACACAGATGATTGTAATTTTCATAATCTTACAAACAAAAAACAAAGTGCTTAAATATTTTTAAACTTATTCTACCTTCTTTGCACCTTTCAGGATATAACCCCCTTTGAATATTAAATTCTACCTTAACAATGATCATGTTTATCTAACAGAAGCTCTGATAAATAAACATAGACTGCACTTAATAATTGTTAGTTTTTTAGAAAAACAATTAGAGAACTGTCCTGTGTGTATAAAGATAATAAAGATAATTGTTCTTTAAGTCTATGTCAATATTTAAGAACAATACCTTTATTTAAAACCATGTAGTTTATTTGACTACTGTAATTTTAAAGAAGAATATTCATGAATAACCCTTCCATGGTACAGGTAATAATTAGCTATAAATAGCCAAGTGATTATAAGAATAGAATCTGGATATAACACTTGGATTCAAATCCCACCTCTTTCATTCCCAGTTTTGTGACTCAGGACAGACTATTCAACCTGTCTTGATCTCAGTATATTCATTTGTAAAATGGGGAAAACAATAGTACCCGATAAGAGCTATGATCAAAGAAGGAAAAAGGGAGGCTATGGAAGTCACAGCAAACAAAGTTTCGGATACAGTGTACTCATAGTATATTCCATGGTTTTTTCTTTTGGCCTAGGGAAAAATCACTTTATTACCCTCTTCACCTGGACTTCCAAGATTATTCCCCTTTCTTGCTTGTCCTTCCTAGGAATATTTTGGGAGAATTTTTCTTTTCTATGGGGATTGTTTTTGTCTTACTTTAAATTCATTTTTAATATCATAAAATACTTCATTATTATAAAAGGTATATATAATGTACCTAAAATATATTGTTTCCAATATTTTCGCTTGCAAATATTGCAACCAAGAACATTCTTGCGAATATATTCTAGTGAACATTCCCAAGGAAGTGTGTTAGGGCATACATCTAGGAGTTGAATTGCTGGATTGTAGATCATGCCTAAGTGCTTTCAATTGGAGGTGAGGATTTTAGAATATATTTTTTTCCAAAATCTTTCAGTCCACACTGCACAGAAGACTGTCTATTTTACAATGATAAGACTTGGATAACTTGAGCAGCCTCCTCAGCCGTTATCATTTCAAGCTCTGTACCCATCAAAAGTGCTAGTACTTTGATGCCTGGATAGAAAATCCTGTCTCCAGTTTCTGGCAAAACTTCTGAAAATATGCTTCTTATGTCTTATATTCTCTATATCCTAGCTCATTTTTTTTTTTTATTTTCCTATTTTAGCCCCTTTGCCCTTCTAGGTAGATGGAACTTCATGGAGGCTATGATAGAGACTGTCATGATATACTCAGAATATCATGATATTCTGTCATGATATGATTAGAATATCACTAGCATATTATCCTTGACCTGAATTTATTTGCCTAAACCTTCTTTTTCATGATATTTTCTTTTTCATGAACATTCCTTGTCTTCGAAGAAATAAATACTTCTCAGACCTATTCCTCTACTCTTTTGGATAGGTTTTTGTATCATAGATTAAGCTTAAGCTAACTCCCTTGCTACACTATCATGAATTCTGAAATTTAATTGAGAGAATACTGAGCAATGTTGTATCTCAATGGCAATATTCAGTAGAATAATAGAAAGAAGTGACATATAAGCCTTTGTTTGATGGTTTATTTATATTCGTTAATTTGCTCCTGACAGTTCCTTCTTTTCAAAGCTACTTGCTGTTGCCCATTAAGGATCAGCTGAGAAGTAAACTGTACAAAATTCAATTTCTTGTTACAAAAAAAAAAAAGAGAGAAGGAAATTGTCAATCAGCTTTATGATGCTGGCTGAAGTTGGAATGTAAGGAGTTCCACTAAAAAATAACTTTGCAATTTGTCTCCATTCCATTGGATATTTAATATATTGGAATTTATTTTACACAGGCTAGTTTTTCAGGTTACATACTAACTGGCTTATAATGAAAAAGGCTCAGATGTAGTGTACAGAACCACTATAGTATATCATGCTCTATAATCTAGCCTGTTGTACATTATAAGAGAAAAATTATATTATATTTTAGAAAATTGTTGTTAAATTCTTTGTTGATGCTAAAGCACATAAGAGAAGAAAAGATTCTATGAATAAATATTACCTGTAATCCAAGACAAGACAAGAATACAATATACAAAATAAAATAATTTCTCCCCACTCTCATTCTAAATCAAAACAGAACCATTCTGGTATGAAGGATTACATTTCTAAAAGAGAAAGCAAAATTCCAACGTCAGTTACAAGATCAAGGTCTCAAAGGTATAAATACATAGATATGAAAATCTGACACTTTTAACAATATTCAGAGAATATTTATAAAGTAATACACAAAACAATTTTTTTACCTTTAGATTATAATCTGTATGGATGTTATTGGATCCAGACAGCCCTACTAATTACTAAAAGAGACTTCCTTTAGAATAAATTAAGATCTGCAAATGAGAAAAAGAGCAAGAAGATATTGACAAGTAATATATAGAATGTAGTTTTAGTCTTTTTTCATCAAATTATTGTTTTAGTAGGGGTGAATATGAATTTTATATACCATTTTTGAGATTTAAAAGTATAACCAATATAAAGAAGTGATGCCCAAGTATCTCAACCTTGCTACCCTAGCAAAGTCCCTTAGAAGTCCTATCCGTAATCTGATTGAGAAAGCCTTGTTTTTCACTGAATTTATGAAAGTTTTATTATAACAGGGGACTTACAGACTGGAGAAAATCTCTGCTTCTTTTATTTTGCCCTGTGTTTATTCCACATTTTTTAAAAAATTAATTATTTAATTAAAATTAAAATTTGTGATTGTAACAAGCAAAACAACCAAAAGATATGTTAAGAAACAATTAATCTTTTTGCCTATCTCTTCATACCTCCTTAGGGTATACCCCTGCATACCATTCTCTGTATGCAAACAAACATATAAAGTATTCTGTGAAGAGATCTTCTTTATTTCATCATGATATTCTTTATTGTAGGTGATTTGTCGTTTTCTAAAAAGTAGTTTAAAACTAAAGAAAAAGTTTCCTTGATGTTTCTTTGGGAAAATGGAGTGACTCAGCATTGTGAGATGGTGAACCATGCCATTGACTTAGAGGTTTCAAAGTCTGTGTGAAAAGAGCCATCAGAATGACAGAAGGGGTCCAGCAACTGTGGCTGGTAGAAAGGAGCCTGAGCATGAGTCAGAAGGGGAAGACACGGGTTTGACTATCTTTAGCTCACTGGCCATAAAAAATTCTTTGAACCTAGATGCACCTATGCCAAGATAGTGCTACCAGAAACAAAAGTATATATACTAAGCTACTATTTGGCACTAAAAGGCATACTAAAAATACATTTAGCCTGATAACCCTATTCACTTTTATTTCCAATAAGTGAGAATAAAAAAGGCAATGCTCTTGGGTGATATCCTTAAAGTTCAATTATGTAATACTGATTTTTTAGAGCCGTTTAAGTGTTAATAATAGCTATTTCAAGTTCACAGCATATTGAAAATATGACTATATGTACATTCATATTCTGCATGCATATCTCTATATCTGTAATCAAATATTCTATCCAGCGTATCAGTGTGGAATGCAAACTTTACTTGGACCACTGATACTGTCAAGATTCTTAAACTATTTACTAAAAACATGATGTCTGTTTTCTGCCTTATGTATAATCAATGCCATATTTCTAACTGGTGTTAAAGGTGTTTACTACCTCAATCTACATATTTACAAACACAATTTGGTTTATACATATTCGATTATTCTTGTACTTGGATAGCTGTCTCCATAATGTTGATTTACAGGTGCACTGATAAAGAAATATTTGCCTGAATGTAAATCCAAGTTACACACGATTTAAATATTAAATTTCAGTTTTGATTGCAAGTTTGTTTTTAAGTAGCTTTACTTATTTAATAGAAACATAATTTACAAAATGGCAGTGTGCCTGTGATTTTATAAAATTCAGTAAGGATAAGTTAAAAGAGATGCACATAGGAACAAACATTAAACTGAGCTAAAACAAGTCAGGAGAATGTATGTCTATATAAGACTACAGAAAAATATAAAACAGAACTTATCATAAATTACAGGCTGAACTTTAGTCACACAAAATTCATAGTTTAAAAAACCAGAAAGAATAAACATGCCATTGAGAGACAGTGAAAAACAGATAACTGGCCCCATCTATCAATGAATACAAAAACCTTTGTTTTAATAATTTCTTTAGGCAGAATGAATTTATTTTAGAAAACGTGGGACGATATTGTCTTATCATCCCAAGCCCTCAACATCATTTACTGCTCTTTTTAATTTTAAAGAATGCTAATTTTTAAATAATGCCACATTTACCTCCTACATCATGGGAATATACTATATGCCTTAACCATTTCTCATCATTTCCTCTTTTTCCTCTTTTTCCTTCCATATCTCTGCTCCCTTCCTAAACACCTTATATAACCCTGAACACTCACAAACTTTCATAATAGTAGGCCTTCAGGAGTCTGTTCCTTGCCTTTCTTTAGTCACTGCAAGAGGCCCTGTTAAGTTTATCAGATAAAAATAAAGTGGCACCAGTTAAATTTTAGTTTCCAGTAAACACATGATTTTTTTTTTTGGTATAAGTAGGTCCCATGCTATGTTAGGGATCCACTTACACTGAAAGTAAGTATTCTTACTTTTCTGAAATTCAAATTTAACTTGGAGTTCTTTATTTACTAAATCTGGCAACCCCAGTTTCAAGGCTATTGTCACAATGCAGTGTGGAAATGTCACCCACAGTAGTCCTCAACCATGACATATATTTATGAATGACTGTCCCAGGAGACGGCGTTTCAGATGATGATTATTGCTGTTCTGTGGAAGAGGCAAAAGTGGTGGCAATAATCAGAGTGCTTTAATTCAGATTCCCATTCATGTTTCAAACTCACCTTGAAGATTTTGTTCATTTTTCAGCAACTTGCTAAAACCTAGGGTAAATCTCATGACATTTCTGGTTATTTTTAGGTGATTAAGTTTTCAAGATTAAAGTTTCACCAAAAAAGCAGTCTCAGTTCAGTAATTATTACGTCCAATCTAGAATAATGATCAAATGCCTATAGCTTTTTAATTTATGACTTCACTACTTTCTATCATAGCCCCTTTGAAGACCACCCTCTTGAGGTAGAAAGATCAGACAGCTTCTCTTCCGTTTTCCTACCTCGCCTTTCCATTCAAAAGGCTTCTTTACTTTAAACATAGATAGAGGAGGAGCAGCGGAGGAGAAGAAATGAAGGTAAGGGGTGAAATGTTTATGAGTTTTCCAGGTCTAAATGGTCTGTAATGGATTCTCTGGGCTTGGTATATATTCTAATTAAGCACTTTAAAGACACTTTGAGACTCCTTGGTGGATATGAATTTTTAACTTTAGGCTCCCCTAGTCACAAGGGTCTCCATCTGCCTACCTGTTTTTGTTTGTTTGTTTATACCTGCCTCTTTAACACTAGGCAAGACATCGTCTACTCTGGGCAGCTTTCTTCTGAATTCTTTCTTTCATGTTAGGTGATTCTTTTGGAGAGCAATAAATAAGAACATTATTTCACTTTACTGTGAACACATTGTATCCATAGAGAACACTTATCTATACTTATCTCTGATAAAGATCCAAGTAAAGTCTAATCCCAACATCCTGTCTGAGCGGCAAAAGTGGCCATCTTTTAGATTCTCATGCATGGGTCAGTATCACAGCTGTATCTGACCCACAGCTCCAAGGATCACAATATAAGCTTTTCCATGGTCTCATTGGTCTCCCTTGGCCTGAGATGCAGAAAAGCCACGCCAGCCTGCCCTTTCCCCATGGTGTGGAACTCAAAATGTGCCTCATTCTCTTAATCCAAATTTTAGACTCTGAATGTGGATAAACGTTCTGAATTCAGGTTACAGTTATCAACTAAGGCAATGTCCTTGGGCAACATAGCAGATTGCCACTGATCCATGATTTTTTCTATTAAAATGTATATAGATATCTTCAGCTTTATTTCTGAATCAGTAGCTTTTACAAAAAGTAGCAGGGACAAAAATATTTTACAGATTAGTGCTTACACATACACAGACCGATTTCTAAAGAAAAGATACTTCGATGGGGTCATAAGATTTGATCCATTTTTCCCTTTATTCTAGAAATGAGAAAAATTCATAGCGTAAAAATATCAAATAGTGCATTGGCATTCATGGCAGAATGCTGGTATTAACAAAATTTACAATGTTTTTGAAGAGAAATAATGACAACTTCTCCACAGCTTCAGTAGCAATGTATAACAGCACAATGAAAAATGGTATTTTAATTTTCATGCATGGCTTCCACCAGAGGTGTTAATCCTCTACTAGACCCAATAATTCTCCAGCTGTTAGAGATGAAAGAAAAATGATATTCCATGTCTTTCATAGATAGATCATATATTTTGAGGAATCTAGAGGCTGGGAGAAACTATTCCTGTATTAAAGAGCAAGGACCATGAGGCAAAATCAAGCCGTTTTGCAACTGAATAAGACATTAAACAATGGATTATTCTATCAAGTTCTAAATTTAAGAGCATATCATGCCTTTAAAAATAAATTAAAATGTACAATTATTAAACGTTCATCATATTTACCTGAGATCATTTCAGTGATTAATTTTTTGAAGGTATTTAAAATAGCTAAAACATTTGCCTGCAGTCAGAGTTTTTACAAAAGGTGAATTTAAAGGGTGAATAGGAGTTTCTGTATACATAGGAAAGTCAATTTTATAAATAAGGGATGTTAGTGCTGACAGACCTAATGTAAGACTTGGAAGCTGAATGAGCTTTGTGTCATTATTATGCTGAGGGCAGTAGAAGGTTATTTTAGGGTTTAGGGTAGAAAAGCAAATAGACAACAGGATTATTTAGAATTACCTATCATATTGAGAAGTAGAATGGGATATAGAGGTGATGAGTTTGCAATGTGAATGGCAGGTGGGCGAGATTACCTGAGGAATGGGGGAAAAAATAGGACAGTTATTAGAATTATTGTGAAGAAAGTAATATGGATAATAGATAAGATGTGAGATGTCAAAGTGTGCATGTAGCTATATGACTTCTTGGTCTCTCCCTCAGCCCCACAGATAAGGAGGCTGCCTTGTTTGGAGCTCTGGTGTATCTTTTAGTAAATTTACTAAAAGATTTTTCCTTACTTTTTTTAAACATAGAGGGAATTTAAATCAGTGTATATTTACACTGGTTGCATAGTAGATCAAACTGGAGAGTTTTTAAGAAGCTTTGATACCTGGATCTTACCCTCAGATATTTGATTTATCTAATTTATTAATGAACTAGTACTTTTATCAGTAATGGTTCAGTAATTTTGAAAAAGGCATAAATACTTTTATGAAAGCCCTCCAAGTGATTCTAATGTGAATTTAGGATTGAGAACCACTGCTTTAGGTGAGACTCAAAGTGGATGTGAAAAATATCTTTCCCTGAACAGACAGATAAAACATAAACTTTTGGCTGCTAAATCTCTGATATACCTAAGAAATGTCCTCTTTCCTCAGGACAAGTGCTGACATCAAGTCCATGAGGGAAATGAGTCAGAAAGATACCCAAACTCACCTCAAGCTTGGTTATCTTTAAGTCATTCATGCATGAATGTCAGATGAAGGTTAGGAACTTAAATGCTCACAGAGACCATTGGGGAAAATTAGGAAAGTGAGTAGCCTATGAGCTAGTGGGATGGCACAAACTCTGAGCCTCAGTGTGAGGTAAGTTCTTGGAAATGGTATATCCGGGAAGTCACAAAAGAGGGGATCAACCATCTAGCTCCCGGTGGCTGTAGCCAGGTAGGTAGACAGCCCAGCATCATCACATCTTTTAGTTTTCCAAAAAAGTCAGGAACTTGGATTTATATATGAAAACTTATAGTGGTTGAACATTAGGAAGAAACGCAATTCTTTCTGAACATCAGTTGCCAAACAAAACACATTTATGGCCTTGATGGGACCTGAGAAGTACCAATGGAGACTACTGCTCCACATTTATCCGTGTGTCTCAGAGTGTGATCCTTGGCCCACATGCCTCAAAATCACCCCAGGCTTCTAAATCTCCAGAGATCCTTCTAGCCTGCTCCTATGAACACCCTTTATTGTTCTTTGTAGTCACAATTCTTGCTTATATAACTTTGAAACAACCTTTTGAAAAGTTTGAAACTTAGTCAAAATATAGTTGCTCTTTTTGTATGGAGAAAATACATCCCATCTTACACCTCTTGTTTTAATATGATTATAAATAGTGCACCCCTTCACTCTCAAGAGAAAACTGAGAAGATAAATCCTATGGTTATCATCTATGTGTAACAACTAAAACAATAGCAAGAACAACAATAACTAATTGTGGATTTGGTGTTTAATTGTTTTTCTACTGACTTTCTACTAAATTAGTTGGATATTGTGATGCTTCAAATAGTATAGAAAGTAAAGGCTAACCTGCCTTTGCTAGG
>NW_006494612.1:12983161-13038274 GCF_000325575.1 Pteropus alecto | reverse complement strand
ATTAATGGTCCTCTCTTTCTGCTGGAAACACAAGTCACTCCTATACTTTTTAAGAAAGATCATATATATTTTTTTAACTCCAAGTATGCTCTTTCATGTTATAAACAAAATATCAAAAAAAATTAAATAATGATTTCCTCTCCAGGAATTGGAGCTTAATTCAACTCTCCTTTAACATAGGCTGGGCTTGGTGATTTACTTCTAACAAACTGAATATGGAAAGGAAAAACTTGTCAGATTGCCAATTAAGTAATGTTGCTATCATCTATTCTGATAAAATGGGATGAAAAGGGCATCTCACCTCTATAAAATGTAATCATGAGAAACAATCACAGAAAGACAAATTGATGAACATTCTACAAAATACTTGACTGGTAATCTTCAAAAATGCAAAGGTCCTGAAAAAGAAGGAAAGACCGGGAAATTGTCACTAACCAGAGACTAAGGAAAGATGATGATTAAATGTCATATGATATCCGGGATAAAATCCTGGAAGAGATAAAGTGGAAAAACTGGTGAAATCTGAATAAAGTCTGTAATTTAGTTATTAGTATCTTACTAAAGTTAATTTCTTTTTTTGACAAATGAACTGTGATTGGTTATGTAATAGGTTAATATCAAGGGAAGCTGGATAAGGGGCTAGGGAAATTACTGTATTATCTTTACAGCTTTTCTATTACTTAAAAATTATTCTCGTTATTTTTTTACTGAAAGATAAATGTTTCTACTATTTTTAAATTTACAAATATGCTTAAAACGATCAAGCTGCAGATATACACTTGAATATTACACTACCTATACTTTAGCCTTCAGAACAGTCACTATGTTCTCTGAAAGAAAGAATACTTTGAATTGTTAATGCTCAGCAGCGTCTAGTTCAGAGCAGTTGCTAAATAAACACTTGCTACATGAATAAATGGATCCTATTTGGTGTCTGTTTAAGTTGCAAATTCAGCACTTGGGGCTCTTTTTCTGCCATTTATCCACATAATCTGGATCATCAGACTTCATTCAAAAGGTGTGGGTAACTGCCAGAAACAAACAGCACTCTTTCACATGAATTACTCTCTCAAATACACACATAATCCTTTATGAAAATAAGCTAAGCAAAATAATATTAGGGGAACATTATGTTTAGAAGTCAACATAAAATCTCAGAATAAGATTTAAATAAATGAACTAAGTATATGGACACTTTCCCCGTAATATATACTAGCAAAAGATTTATTCCCAGACATGAAGGAAGTGATTATTTCTAATAATTTATTATTCTTATGTTGGAATAAATCTCACAGAAGGATAACTCTGCCTCAGGCTAGCCTGATATTAAAATGCTTCCCTTTGATTTGGGTTCATAAACCAACACCTTTTTTTGTTTTGGCTGTCACAGGCTTTTAATAAAAGTAAAGTTTTGGAACATAATTTCTCTCTAAACTTGTTCTCTTTATGTATGGAAGAAATAGGGAGATTAAAAACATAAAATACATCTGCAGCTGGACTCCCCCCCACCCCCCACCCCCACTGCTGTTTTGTTGTTGTTAAAACAAATATGATCTTAACTTTTTGGGAGGGGAATTAATAGGCTCTCTTCCAATTCTCTCTTAATTTTTTTCTTTTTATCCCAGATTTACTCTTGTGCTTGTTCTTTAGTATTGAATATTTTAATACTCTTTAGGTACTATCTGCAACTAGTCTCTAATAGAATTTGAAATTATGAAAAAAAAATTCCCAGAGCGATTGGTATTTTTCACACACAATTTTAAGCAGTTATAAGGAAATTACTGCTTTGCATTTTTTAAACTTTGCTGTGTTTTTCCATATCAAAGATATGATTTTAAGTCATGAAAAGAAAGTGGCTGGTACATTTGAAAGCCAGTGTATCAGCAAAAATACTTAAATTGCAAAAAAAAAGCTGTAATTGTTAGGCTACCAGCAGAAAGAAATGTATCCAATACTAATAAAACTATTAATTAGTAAGGCAAAGAACTAAATAGTGTGGACAGTCTAACAGAAACTCTCATGTTACTAGTGTGTAGCTTCATTTTTAACTGGCTATTGGAAATTCCAGGTAACTTGTTTACAGTTGGCAGTTAAGATTTCATGAGATTGAGATTGAGAAGGCAGTACAAAGTATATAGTGCCAAGAATTCTTTCCTTATGGATATGTAATGGGTTTAAGTCCAGAAAATATTTTTGCTTTGTCTTATTTTTTAATGTTAAACCTCCAAACAAACAAATTAAAAAGAACCAAGAAAACAAAACAAAACGAAAAAAGCAAATGGTTTGAGCATCGTATGAACACCTGAAGATCAGTTTTGAGGATGCTCTAGAAGAGAAAAGAGAAAATTAAATCTTGGGAAGAACTTGCCTCACAGATATCTGTGGACTACCACTGAGAAAAGCAAACATCACCCCATGAAGGTACATTGTCTCTATGGCTCTCAAGAGACCAAGAAAAAGCTGAGTGTCTGGGTGTCTTCACTGCCCAAATGCTGACAGAATAAGGAGATAAGAGAACAAAAGCACTGGCTGCAGGTACCTCAGCTGAGGAATAGCAGCCTGTTGCTCCTACATCACTAATGTCTAGAGGTAGAAACACTCAACCTTGTAAAACCTGGGAGATAGCCACTATTTAAGATGGAACCAAATAAAATCTGTGAACTTACAGACAAAAAGGGCAACACATTAAGGTTTTATCTGTTAGAATGAGGAAATTTAGATAAAATAAGCTACATTCATCCAGTGAAATAAGATTGTGGGGGAGATATATGAAAGATTGAATGAAATATAGTATTAAAATCACTTCAGCGATTCAGATACAAGTGCATTATAGAAAGGACTTTTTGGAACCTAAAACATAATTCCCTACTAAACAATTAAATAAAATAATTCAAGCAAATTAAAATTAACTTTGACTTCTAGCGAGTGTCCTAAAATATCAAGTGCAAAATATATCTTAAAGCACTGAGCAAAAAATATAAAGAGATGAGAAATATAGTGGGAAAATATAGTAATCTGGATAGTGGATCCAAGAGACCAGATTTCTGAAAAGAAGTAAATTTTAAAATGAAAAAGAAGGAGGAGGAGGAGGAGAAGTTAAAAATCCAAAAACTTAAAAAAAAAAAAAGATTAATAAAATCATATTTAGTGAGAGTTTATTGTGCATAGCAGAACTGTTCATGAACTCGAAGTCTTTAAACCGACAGTGGAATGAAGCTCAGAGGTATGCTGTAAGAAAGCTTATAGAGTGGAAAGGAGGAAGCTGTTTAATATTTATAATGATTGGGTATAGTACTGGGGTTTTCCCATGACAGGGGATTGATGAAAAGTGCTTATCTTATGTCATTTTGGAAAACAATTTAAGTTTTTTTATGATTTTCAGAGGCATTTACAAAAAACAACGCAAGTTAAATTTTGCTTATGTTGCAGGAAAAGCTAAATTAGCTTTTCAAGTCTGGTCTCTATTTTGTTTTATTTTAACGGAGATGATACTTAAACACATAATGAAGGTAATTTTCCCTGAGCCAAATAAAGTGCTAAGCCTGAGATTTGAATGTACCTGGATATAGACTATGATATTTCTGAAATACAATCATCATCCTCATCCTCATCATCACCATCGCCATTACAGGCTGCAGAGGATTTAAAATCTTTCTACAAAATCTTTTGCATTTCTCCCATTACAAGGTGGAGCCTAATTTCTTTCCTGTGAATCTTGTAATGTAGGCTGACTTTGGAAACGTGTTCTAATTAGAATGAGTTCAGAGTGGCATTGTGTAGCTTTCCATGCTAGATCATAAAAGGCCGTATACCTTCTGCTTGGCTTCTCTCTTATTCTCTTTGTTTCTTTTAGAATTTGTGCCTTTTAAAGTAAGAAGTTCATTCTAGAGAGCCCACATGGAGAGTCTGTATAAGGATAGAGAAAGATGCTTACAGAGGGGCTCTATTTTGACTCTTGTTAGAGTTTTCCAATTATCAACTTCCAAGCATCAGCAAGTGAATGAGTAAGCCTTCTGATGACTCCAGTCCCCAGCTTTCCAGAAGCTCCAGGCAATACCAAGTAGAATGGAGATGGTTACCCCTATTGAGCTTGGCCCAAAATGCAGATTCAGGAGTAGAATAAATTATCTTGCTTTAGTTTTAGAGTTCTTTTGTTTTGTTTTGTTTTGTAATAAAGGAGTGATTTGTAATGAAGCCATAATGAGTAAAACATGACTTTTTTAGACTAATAAATTACTGTTTAAGAAAATTAATAAATGACACTGACCAAATGACAAATGAATCAGAACAGAGAATTAGATGCAGGAAAAGATGAAAAAGGAAGGAAATAGTTGTAAGCAGCGAAATATATATATATATTCTAGAAATATACAATTAAATATACTTAAATAAATGTACCCTTTCTAAAGATACGCTAAATAGGACTTTTGAAACAAACAAAAAATTTAACACTGTGATAATGAAACATCTTAGGCAAACTAAGATTTGGAGGGGAATGAAAATACAGAGTAAAAAAAGCTTTCTAATTGATTCAGAGGATGAAAAGGAAAGAGAGAGAAAGAAAACATAAGCGTCAATGAAAATATCCCAGAATCCATAACTTATTTATTTGGGAGAAATAATAGGTATTTTGTTTAAAATTATAGTTGAGAAATATGTCTTTTTTGAGAGCAGATAAAAAGAAGGTGACTATTAAAGAAATAAAAGAGTACAGTAGACCTTTCAAAATAACAATGGGAAAAATGCATAAATTAGTGAAAATAAAGGGAAGAAAAATCAAATAACATAAAGTAAGGTTATTTCTCTAAACTTGACCCAGTCTAAATGCTATATAATTACATAGCTAACTAATTAAAATACTCTCATATGTTGCTTACAAAACTCCACTTAAAACACAGTTATAAAGACAAAATAAGGTGAGAGGCAAAGAGAGAGAAAGAGACAGTATGAGTGAGGAGGAATGGAAGTATAAATATTATTTATATTATAAATATTAGGTTATACTTAAAAAAATCTAAATAGAAGAGAATGAGACTTTTTAAAAGGTAGAAATATAATTTTGAAGTCCTAAGAATCATAAACCTATGTGTACAAAATATCAAGGCAGTTGATTATACAAAGCAAAGAATATTAGAAATTCAAGAAAAAAAAAAATGCTTAGAATACAACTAAAGAACTAATTTCCTTCATTTCTTCCTCAAATTTTGGAAAAGCTCAAACACTTTCGTGCCTCCCAGCTTCATCTTCACCCACTCAAAGCATCAGACTCAATCTTTAATGCTTCCCAACTGTCCTGGAATACATAAACTTTTTACCTCTGACAACTGCTATCTCTCTTATTATAACCCTAGTCAAGGACCGTATAAGATGAAGTCACATTCTTAAGATAAACAAAGTTAGTTGTTTTCTGGGAGTGGAGCTTAAGGAAGGGGCTGCTAAAACATCAGCTACTTCTTTCTTAATAACTCACCTTGATGGATGTGAGTAAGATCAATAAATCTAATTTGTACAGACAGATGTTCTGGGAATCCTTATGCTTTGCAGCGGGAGTTTTGGCATTTATGGGTGATGCTATTGCTTATAATTCCCTACAGAATATAATACAGTGAAGCTTCAATTAATTGCAGTATATGTAGTATGGTAATTAACAAAATATCATTTTGATTTTAATATTTACTGAAAGTTTTTCTTGATTTTTTGCTATCATAATCTTAATGATACTTTTTAGCAAAAAATATACTTAATCTCTGCTTGATGACTGAGGTTACTATATATATTCTCAGACCTACTGCTGTTATCTTTGACCTGAACATGTATTGATACCAAGATAGCCTAAAAAGTTACCTATAATATATTATTATGGAGTTGTGAAGTATTTTTCAATTAAAGGATGGTAAGAATCCTGCAGAAATTACAGAGAAGACATTGTATGCTTGTGAACAAAAATACAGACTTCTCTAGGGAAAATTTTTTAGTAGTCTTTATTTTTGGTTTGCGACTCCTGGGAGATCATGGAGGCAGAAGAATCACATTGATTTGGTGTCCTTTTTTAAAAGCAAGTTTTTGTTTTTGTTTTTGTTTTAGGAGGGGTAAACAGTCCTTCTCCCTTTCTTGTTTTAGGAAAAGACAGACAATTCTTACAAAATTGAGAATGGCCACCTGTCCTCCTCCTATTTTAACCCAGTGACTGATAGATGAATATCTCCCATATGAAAGTCACTGAGCTAATGTGTTGGACTCTGCCAGGACATAAAGGAACTGGAAACAGATGACAAAGCTAAGACATGTAGTAGTAGGCACATGGCAAAGATATGTAAAGTTTCTATGCTTCTGGGAAACAGTATAAAAAATTGGCTGGGGTTAAACAGTCATGGTGATACTTAAGTTTTAAAATGAAGAGGATTGAGTTTTAAGAACTAGAATGATGTTTAAATAACTAGAGATGAGAGAAAAAATGCTGAATCAGACTCAGCTGTCACTAAAGATGACTGCCATTCACCAGAAAAGGATGAAGGGTGGATAACAGATCCGAATTGTTAGAAGTTCCTGGAAAAATAAAACCGTTCCATGTTTACACTCCTATGAGTCAAGAGTGTTCAGTCAAACTGATTATATTTATTTGCACACTGTCTCCTGTGATTTGTCTCTTTGCCCTAAAAATAAGTGTCAAAACAACTCTGAATAATCATAGTCTGGTGAATGGGTTCTATTTCCTAGAGGTTATATTGGTTATTGCTATGAGGGAATGGCACTTTCAATACATAGACTAATTGTTTTCATCACTCATGGAATAAACTAAGACCTAGGGAAGGACAACATGTAGGTGTTTGGGTTATAATACTAACAAACATCTATAAAAATCACTGCAGTGAGAAGAGAAAGTTGAATTTGTAAATATGAAGTATTAGGAAAACTTTATAGGTTAGTATTTTTGTGTTTGTGAGCCTAATAATATTTTTAAGCTATCTTCAGGTAAATAAGCTGAGTAAGAAACTGATTTTTAAGATGTGTTTACCAGCTAATATAGCAGCAAACGTCTCAATTTAAAATCTAAGGTGAAAGATATATGTGTCTAAATATGTGTCTAAGTACTTCTGTATTCTGAGCCAGCCAGATTTTTAGTAGTTCACCATTTTTGATCTGAGTTTAAAAGATATTTTTGAACCCCATGATAAAATTGTATTATACTAGAAATACTCCTTGATATTCAAGATATCTGATTCTAAGGTTTTTATTTGGATATCCCCATAAATTTACTCATACCTAATATCCAGGTATCCTAGTTTTCAGTAAAACTGCTTCTAGCAAGATCTTTTAGCCAGAAATTTTAGCATTTGTATTACTGTAATACCAGATATTTTCTAACAAAATTCCATCTTATGGCTAGTTTCATAAATCCTACTTTAAACATGATTATTTATACAAGATAGTAGTCATAAAAAATTAGAAAGTTAACTATTTTATTTCCATTTCTGAATTACACTATATCCCTTGATGGACACTAATTTCCAAATTATGAATTTTTCAGTGATAACACTTTTATATAAAACTATTTTTTACATAAAGTAAAAGAAACATAAAGATATACCATTATGATTCAGTGAAAGATAGTGACTTGTATCTTATTCTTTGTAGCAGGGATCTATACCTTAGGAATTCATTTTTAAGTGTATACTGGTAATACTGATAATTTTTCAAGATGAATTTTTATAGATATAGCACTTTATCTGCTGTGTAACCAACGTTATCTGTGGTGTAAAGACACATTCAAAAAAGGCCTCAAAATAATTAATTATTGAATTTTCTCTGATAACTCTATTTAAGTTCCATAAAGCTAATGCAAAAAATAAAATAATTCTCTTAAATAACAGAAATAATTTCCCAAAGTTCACTGGAATAGAAATATGCAACTATGGGAGACCATAAGAAATAAGAAATATTTTTTATTAATATCATTTAGTTAGAAATTTATAAAGCAAGAGGACTTTCTAAAGAAATCATTTAAAATAGAGCAATAGAATTGTTTTGTTTTGTTTTTGCATAAGCAAAATTAGAGTTAGAGATGAAAATGATCAGAAGCAATATAATAAAAGTTAACATAATTGAGTTCTCAATATGTGCTAGGCAGTACAGTAAGTGCTTTCCATATATTTGCACATTGAATTCTAACGAGAGTCTTATGAGGTTAGATATAGAGATGTGTGAGAGTAGGCTTGTACTGGCTACTGAGAGTAGTTAAAATTTCAGGAATTCTGTGTCAGTTGATATCAAGTTGTATTATTTTGAATATGGCCATAGTGGAATTATTTATACTACGGGAGTCAATAAACATTACAAACATTACATTGCTTTTTTCTTCCTCTTGGAAAGCCAGTTATTAAACACTTAGCAGCATATCACCGAATAGATACTATTGTTATTCCTATTTTACAAATAAGAAGATTGAGACATAGAAGGGTTAAGTAAGTTTTCTAAAGACTTAAATTGAAAAAAACATGGTAAATGTTGAATCAATCCAAGTGATATGCTATCCTGCTCCTATAAGTAGAAGACTTAAGACATTTTGAGAAAAGATCCAGTCAGTTTAGGCTGTAGCTAACTCATTCCAGATAAGCCTATGTCTTCCAGTTTCCTGTGGAAAATAGCTGTTTCCAATAGATAGTAGGAACCTCCTGCAATATAGACTGGTTCCCTTGAAAAGTTTTTGATTCATTCCATGGCTGTGCTGCTTCACATAGGACTTTCTCCTTACTGTCACAGTTTAGGACATCATCCCCTCTCAGCTGGATGATGACAACACCTTTGTCTAGATTTATGTCTTCAAATCCATTATTTCCCTGCAGCCAGAGGACCGTTCAGATCACAAACCTGGTCATGTCATTTGAGGTTTAAATATTTTCAAAGCTTTTCTGTTGTCCTCAGGATAAGATTGGAATGTTTTGATTATTTGTGTTCTGACTCCTGCTTACTGTATTACTTTATTTCTTACAGTCCTGTATAATCTGTATACTGAACTACCTATAATTCCTACAATGTCTGCTTCTACCTCTGCACCTCTTAGTGTCTCTCATGTTTCATTGTCTTGGCACATTTTACTGAGATTTAGAAGTTCTTGAACATTCCTAGCTTTTCAGACAGCACAGGAATTATGATCATGGGAACATTTTCTGTTTATTAAAAATATAGCTTTATAGAGATTATATATTTTATATATATATCATATATTCATATTCATATAAAGTCTTTTTCTTTTATTGTATTGATAAATCATTGATAGATGATTTGATAAATAATAGCCAGTACTCTCTCATTCATAAGTATTGATTTCTGTTTAGGTAATTTGCATTTATATACACTTGGTTGTTTTCCCATCTCTCTATCGACCCTCTGCCCCCCAATAAATTGAATTTCAGACAAATGTGGAAACATGCAATACCAGGGGAAAATTATTTCCTACTTCTATTTCCTATGACTGCATTTCATTTTTAATACTGGAGCTACAAAAAATAGACCTTTGAGCCAGAGGTCCATTTTAGCATTTCAATGTGGCTGACACAATTGTTCAGCAAATATCTGTGGAACCAAATAAAAGACTAAAACTCCCATTCAATCAGCTGGAAAATTATGCTGGTTTTCTCAGTGCTCTGTTTTTACACTGCTGTCTAAAATGTCCAGGTATCTAAGTATTCATATCTTATAGATGAAAGGATATTAAAAGCAGTTAATTAAAAACATTCACAGAAAATATCTACATGGCTGAAAAACAGCTAATAAAGATAAATGCAGTGAGTCCACAGTCACTCCAGTTTGGTCACAATTAAGAGAGAGGATTTTTTGAGAAAAGGAAATGAAAGAATGGACAGGCAAATATGAACACTGATTATACTCGGGTCATGGGAGTATTAGAAACTGTAATTTGCTTGGTGCTTTTCAAGAACAAATATACTTACCTATTGCCATCTGTAAACAAGTACAATACAGGACAATTTTAGTTACACATACCCAAAATGCAGTATTTCCAGTTAAAGGAAAAGAAGACAACAGGACAAAATTAGAAGACTGATCATTCAGATTAACACTCAATGCAATTTATATTAAATCAAAATTAAGCAGTAAATTAATCCTTTAACTCCAATGCAAAGAAGTCCTATTAACTTCAGAATTGTGAAATGTTAGGGTATTAAAGTATCTTTAAAGCATTTACCACCGTTTACTTCATTAGGGGAAATATGAGTTTTGAGGACTGGGAACTGGGATTTTGAGCTTAATGGTGGGAAAGAAAAATGAAAAACAAAACAAAACAAAACAAAAAACTTTAGAATGATGGCAAGAGTTGTCCAGATAATATTCAGCCTGGAAGATAATTTCTCTCCCCAAATCCAAAAAGGTCTTTAATATTCTTTCCATTTCACCTGCAGAACAAAAGATATTTGAAAACATCATACAAAGACAGAAAGGATTTTGCACATTTGAATCTAAGGTTTATTTTGCATATCTTGAGATTTTAACTTGCCACAGGTGAAATAGCAAAATAGGAAAAGAACAGCTAAAGCCAGAAACTACAGTTGATCAAAAAATGTATTCAAGGTATGAAGCCTTTATATTATAAAGAATAGATATGAAGCAGTTTGAGAGTTTCTACAATTAGCATATAATTTCTGATATTGCCATAGGACAGTGTCCTCCAATACAGAAAGGAGAAATAGACAAGAAGAATTAGAGGAAATGCAGAAACATCACAAATAAAGAAAAAGATCTTGCTATCCCTGAGCCTTCACCACAACTGAACTTGGAAACTGATAAATTCTATTTAGTAAATATACGCACATATATTTGGATTTTTGTATATACACACACATGCCTGTGTGAGTATGTGCATATGTGGATGTGGAGAGAGATTATCCTTATGTCTATGTCTAGAGATCTGTTTGTTCATCTATTTCTTCTGTTGCCAGAATAGCTTGCAAGCATGCTCAATTTTAGGACAATTTGTTTATGTCAATCTGTGAAAAAAAGGACTGAACCAAACACTGATAGGGGTATAAATTCGAGGAGAATATTTTTGAGGTATGTAAAATGTAAAATCAATAGAATGGAATGACTGATTCAGTGTGTTTGCTGAAGAAGTTTTCTATGACTTTCATGTTCCATGTTTTAGCAATGATTGACTCAGTAGATATTTGTCCCACATATTTACAATGTGCCATTCTGAAATCATGGTGAAATATATCCCAGTGAATAGGCAATTTCCATATCATTTTGAATTAGATGGATGGGTTTTCCCTTTAAATTATAGTTTCAAGTTCTAGGATTGCTCTAAAATGACACCTTTGTAAAATTGTTAGTGAGAACAAGGGTGAATAGCATAAATGATTCATCTCTACTCCTTAATTTTCTCCTGCAACTTCTGAGTCTTGAATTTCCTTCTTAGCATTCTGAGTACCAGAAATCATAGGATATGCATGGAACATGAGTATGGGAGTACTTCATATTTTTCTATGGCTGCCCAACAATCAACATTGTTTTTGATAGAATAAGAGAATGCTTTCACTTTTCAATATACCTTAAAACAGAATCTTCAGATGACTTAGAGAATTATTAATCTCTTAAAATTAATTTCTTTTTTTGTGTTAAACAAGATAATTTAAAACTCAACTTAAATATGGGCTGTGACATATATAAGTGGTAAATTACTGGCTGGGTGAAGAAATTGCCATGGAATAACTTTACATAAACGAATACTTGACTGTGTAATCTGTATTATATTACTACTTGCATGAAACAAATAGCATAAAAAAGAAAGGCAAATTGTTTTATCAGTATGAAGATGTTTGTATCCTATATTTGTGAAATTCATCTATTTATTTTTTTCATGGGAAACCACTAAATGAAATGAGAAATTGTTGTTTTGTATTAAAATAATGAATATTTTATGGGTAAAAATTTTATTAACAGGATACAAGAGGAAAAATGTGGCTTAGAATAAATGACCCAAATATTTCATTCCTAATTCCCCTAAATAAGTTAGAAAAAAAGTTTTAGGAAAAGGTTATGAGACATTTTTTTAGCGACAGAAAATTTCTCAACAGACAATTTTGACCTAGGAAACATATAAATAAAATCACATTCTCTACTCTTAGAAACCAAATAATCAAGACTGGAAGATCACAAACATTTTAAGACTATAATTTAACAAAAACAATTTAATAAAGATTATATTAATCTAAAAAAAAAATCTAGACTAACTTGAGAGTAAATTGCAATAAAGTCATAAAAAATAATTAATATTGCTTCAAGAAGACCTTTGTATTTATTTCCCTTGGCTATAATGATGTATAATTTAACTTCTATCTTCTCACAGCCTATCCTTTATTCAGAATACATCTCCTCTAACCTTTTCTCTTTTCTTTAGCTCTCATTTCTTTATCATTGTAAAACCATACAATAAAAATTTTAATGATGCACTACCTTGTATTGTTCACTCTTTCTGGGTTTTAGTTTTTTTTTTTTATTTTTTTATTTTTTTTATTTTTCCCCAACCAGGTTTTAAACTCCTTCAGAGCAAGGATGAAATCATACATCTTTCTCCTCCTCAGAGCTCATCAGAGTATTGAGCAAAATTAGGTACCCAATAAATCCTGTTGATTATCATCTTGAATATTAAAGATGCATCAGAAGTAATTGTTTTCTGATGCTAAAATATCACTGTCCTATAACTCAGGAGGATAATGTAAAGTGAGAAAGTAAAATATTAGAAGCAAATGAACTCTGTGACTAGAGAATTCTAAAGCAAACCCTTACCAGATGTTCATGTGTTAAAATAAGAAATGCTAAACAGAAAAATAACTGTCAAAGAGCACAGCAGGTGTTGAGATAAACCCCTGAGGGTTTACAATAAGCAGTAAAAAAAAAAGAAAATACAACAATGACAACAACAAAAATCAAAGGAAGCACAATTAGTAAGAAAGGCAAAATATACCTCTATAGGATATGTCCATTTTCAGATTAACAGATTAAATTTCTCAAAATAGCACTCTTAATAATCACTTTCTGTGGAAAACAAGCAGGTGCGATATGAGTCACATTTGCATGCCCCTATGATTTTATATAATTTACATCTGTCTGCATGGATTGAGCAATTTAGTTGGTTTAAAATTTAAGATTTTATTATAGCCACTCTAGGGATTTCCTAAGAGTTATTATATTTCATTAACTAAGACTGTTACTGTCATTCCTACATGCTTCCTGTCAGTCACTAAATACCTAGGTTATTCTTTTGTTTACTACCATGCATTTTCCTCTCTTCCCACAGCTGTAACCATGGCCAAGACATCTCTCCTAAGTTTCAACCACTGCTATTTCTTTTCAGTCTCTGTTACATAACGTTTGCTGCCTGCAGCGTTACCCATTAATCTTCAAATAGCACTTTCATCCTTTTAATGATACCCCAGATTCCTTTCATAGATACACATATTGTACTTATGTTGATTCTTTCTTGCCTATTGCATCAAATTCTTATACTTTGGCTTATCTTGCAAAGATCTCAATTACATGGTACTGCCTGACTGCTCCAAGTTCATTTTTCACTGTCTCAATGTGATACCTCATAAACATGTCACGTTTCTCTCCATTTCCATGAATTTACTCAAATTCTTTCTTTCTTTATATCTAAATTTTTCTTTAAAGTCCATTTCAGTTACATGGTCCTGGGTATGCCCGTGTTAGCCTTCAGCGAACCTTATCTACCGTGTATTAATCACCACACTTATATCCAACAAACATAATTATATATTCATTTGTTGACTTGTGGCTTTCTACACTTTGGCTGTTTAATCATGTTATATATTTTTATCTACACTACATGTTTTTGAAGATAGGGATGTTTTCTTATTGTTAACTCTTTAAGTAGCGCTACATGTTATGTGTTTAATTTCTGTGAGCTAAATTCATGTTATTTAGCGATAAAGTATTTGATTGTGCCTCTTGTGTATACTACTGAGGTAAGCATTATATAATATAATAATTTATCCTCCCAAACTTTTTTCTTCTATAGCTAACAGAATGTATTACACCTACTGGAAAATAAGATAAAAGTTTTCCCTCCTAATATTAAGTAATATAAAAAATGAAATATCTCAATAAAATTTCCCACTACAAAAATCCTGAAAGTTCATATTTAAAGCCAGTTAATATATATCTAAATTTCAAAGGAATACATATTCATAAACAAATATCTGATAAAGAGCTGGTATCTAGTATATAAAATTAACTTCTACAACTAACAATACAAAGGCAAATAATCCAATTTAAAAAAAGGAGAATTAAACATACACTGTAATACAAATGGCTAATAAACACATGGAAAAACTGAAACACATTATCGGCTATCAGAAAAATAGAAATTATAACTGCAATAAGATATCACTATAAACCATCAAAACCATCAAAAATTGAAAAGACTTTTAATACTTAATGTTGGTGAGGATATAGAGCATCCTCTCATGGTGAGACTGTAATTGATGAAACCATTTTGAAAGGTCTTGAAGTCTCAAATGATATAGTTGCAGAATAGACGTGGAGATGTATAGCATAGCATGGGGGAACTGGTTAATAATGTTGTAATAAATATGTAAGGGGGAAGAAGTATACTAAATTTAGAGGGGTGATCATTTTGTGAGTTATGTGTATCTCTGATCACTATGTTATACAACTGAAACTGCTATATTATTATATACCGACTATAAGTGGAAAAACAAAACTCATTGAATTGTACAATGTATATACAAGCAATTAATTTTCTATTATATTTCAAAAAAGACAGAAAAAAAGAAATAGAAAGAAAAACAAAGAAAGGTCTTGCAGTTTCATAAAATTAAATATGCCCTAACCCCTTACCTAGTAATATTAATCTTAGGAGCTTACCTAAGTGAATTAAAAATTGTTCACCCCAAAAGATGTATATATGAATGTTTATAGTAGCTCTAATCATAAAATCCAAAAAGCACTTTAAAAAAATCTTGATATACTTTCACATGAAAATGGCTAAACAAAATGTGGTAAATTAATACAATAGAAAACTACTTAGCAATAAAATGGGAAACTCTACACATGCAGCAACATGAATGATTCTCAATAATGTTATGCTAAATGAAAGAAGCCTTATACAAAAGACCAAATATAATAAAAATCCATAATATTGTAGCATTCCAGAACAGACAAATTAATATATTTTGGAAGAGAAAAATGTGATTATCTCTAGGGTGGTGGTGGAGATGGAAGTGAGTACTGACTGCAAAAGAGAATGAGAAAAAATTCTATGAAGATGTTAATGTTTTACATGTTAATACCAGGATATGTTACATAGAGACATAGATCAAGTTGCATCTATGGCATTTCATGAATAGTAAAATCATTAGATGTATGAGATAATAAGCCTAGTAAATTGTTAATAGTAGAATTTAGGTGGTGGGTACATGGATATTACTGTAAACTTCTTTTAAATTTGCCTTATGTTTACATGCTAAAATGCTCTAGAAACCAAAAGTAAATCTAAAGCAAATTCAGAGAAGAGAGTGTTAACTCTTGGGGCCTATTCTGAAAGAATCTGCTAAACCTGGAAACTTGGGGCATTCATTTGATAAACAAGAAGTTGAGATAGAAGAAAAAACCTTAAACATACACAAGATAGAGAATAAACAATCTTGTGTTGCATTGCCAATGATAATAAGAGTAAAAATAAAATAAAACAAAAAGATTGCATAAAGAAAACTGTCAAGTAAAACTGCTCGCTTTGCCCATTAATCTATGTGAAGGAAGAAAAAATTCTGAAAATTCAAAATAACGAAGTGACTCTCTAAAAGGATTGAGGTTCAAATTTATATTCTCTATATCACTTGAGCCCAATACAAATATTGATGAATTACCAACTAAATTAAACCAGGACTTTGTCTAGAGACAACCAGGAAAGCTGGATTTAAAAAAAAAAAATAAAAATAAGGCACTGAAGAGCTAACAAGATGAATAAGATGCTGAAAATCACCAGGCCAAGATATAGGAGATGGCAGAATTCCTGGAAAAGTGAGCGCGGCATTTACGTCTATTTTACCCCGGGTTAGAAAGACAGGAGTTGGGCCATGGTGACATATCTCCAAAAAATATATATGTTTTTGCTTTAGGTTTTATCCCTGTGGGCTGCAGACATAAATAATATCTTACATAAAATGTCATCTGAATAGGCCAGACGGTTTCAATTCCAGAAATAATATTGAAGTGATATGAAAGGATGTTTTCAATGACCTAGAAAATCAAATGAAAATGGCTGGATAAAAATAACATCATTTTAAGATTTGTATTGTGCTTTTTTCTCATTTAAAAGTATTTTAATTTTATTTTAGTTATATTTTTTATAAAAGTTTATACATTTATTGATGTTAATAAATTTATACAGGTTTCAATTGCCCATGTATTCCTAATTCATATCACAGCAAAATCTGTGACTTGCATGAGAACTATGAGATGATTTTGTAAATGTTTTCATTTGATAAGTGAGGATAGTTAGGCTGAGAGACATGAGATGACTTGACTAAGCCTCTGGTGAACAGGTGACATTGCTGTAACCTCAAGAACATACACTCCTGCCTTTGTTCCATTGTTCTTTTCACTGTCCATTGTTCTTTTCACTGTTCGGTATTACCTGAACTTGTTTATCATTTCCTAAATGTTCTATTTTTGAATGTTTTTCAAAATTTAGCTTCAGATGAATAGTATAGTTAGAGAATTATCTTACAGTTTCTCTAATCCATGTAGTATATTTCCTTTCTTATAATCCTGGAGATTCAGACTACAAGCTGTAGTGATTACTACATCTTTCTCTGCTAAGATAGCATTTTACTGTGTAGCATCATATATAGTGTGTGTTCACAACCCAAAGTTAAATTTCCTTCCATCATCATATATTTGACCCCCTTTACCCTTATCTACCTCCCCTGCCCTTCCTTTCTGGTAACCACTAAATGTTAATTGTGTCTATGAATCTGTTCATTTGTCTTGTTCATTTGTTGCTTTCAGTTTTATATCCCACATATGAGTGAAATCAACGTCTTTCAACTTTTTGTTTAATTTATTTTGCTTAGCTTGATAATCTCAAGAGCCATTCATGCTGTCGCAAATGGTAGTATTTCATCTTTTCTTATGGCTGAGTAATAGTTCATTGTATGTATGTACTACATCTTCTTTAGCCAACCATCTGTCAAAGTACTTTGGTTGTTTCCATGTCTTGGCCACTATGAATAATGCCGCAATGAACATCGGGGTGCATATATTTTTATAGATAAATGTTTTCAAATTTTGGGGGTAGATACCCACAAAAGGGATTACTGAGTCATATGATAATTCAATTCTTAACTTTTTGAGGAACCTCCATACTGTTTTCCATAGTAGCTGTACCAATTTACATTCCCATCAGCTGTGTATGAGGGTTCATTCCCCTCCCCCAACCTCTCCAATATCTGTTATTACTTGTCTTGTTGGTAATAGCCATTCTGAAAGGTGTGAGGTGATATCTCATTGTGTTTTGATTGCATTTCCCTAATAGCTAGTAAAGCTGAGTATCTTTTCATATGTCTATCCAGGTGTGAGGTGGTATCTCATTGTGTTTTTGATTGCATTTCCCTAATAGCTAGAAAAACTGAGTATCTTTTCATATGTCTATTGACTGTTTCTTTTTTCTTTAAAAGTTAAGCATATAAGTACTATTATGTTCAACCATTCTACTCGAGGTACTTACCAAATAAAAAAAAAACAAATACACACAAAAAATTATGCAAATGTTTTTAGAAGTTTTATTCATAATTGCCTAAAATTGCAAACAGCTCAATCATAATAACTGGAGAAACAAAAGATTTGGAGCTTTTTATTTCTTTAAAATACTCATGGAATAATTAGAAGACGACTTGATACTAGAGCAATCATACAGATCATAACAAAATGTAAAGAATGTATATCATACAGACTAAAACTATGACACTGAATATACAAGGTTGAAATTACTAACAACTAATAACATGACAAAATCAAAAACAACTGTACATTTAGAAGTTAAAAATACCCTTATAAATAATTCAGCAGTAAAGATATTATAATAGAAATTAAGAGTATTAATGGAAAAAAAAGAGAATCTTTTTAAGGTGGCTTAAAATAACAGGAATTTATTCTCTTAATTCTGAAATCTAGAAGTCTAAAATCAAGGTGTTGGCAGGACCATACCCACTCTGAAGGCTCTAGGGGAGAATCATTGCTTGCCTCTTCGAGATTCTGGTGCTCCTGATATTCCTCGGCTCATGGCGTCATCACTCCTATCTCTGCCTTTGTCTTCACATGGCCTTCTCTTCTATTTCCCTGTGTTCTCTCTTTTATCTGTCTAATCTCCCATGCTTTACTGCCTTACTCTTATAAGGACATGTGTCATTGAATTTAGCCTCCTTGTAGGTACTCCGAGGTGATCTCATCTAAAGACCCTTAAGTTAATTTATATTTGCAATGTCTTTTTTTCCCAATTAAGTTCATATTCATAGGTTGGGGGTAGTGTAGGGTGGGTGGTTAGAACATGATATATCATTTTGGAAGCCACTATTCAACCCACTACAGCCACTAAACCACAAATGTTCCTTATAGTACTCCAGCCCCCTGGAAAAGATGTCAGCCTAAGATAAGTTGTAACTGGCCAACACTTCCAGTGCAGGTTGGTCTGAGACTCTGAGATGCATGGGAAAATGCAGGACAAATTGATGTTGTCTTTTATATATTCTTCAAGAAATAATTATTTACTTCAAAAAACCAGAGGAGATTTGATAATTGATATAACCTAACCACCAACTCAATTGATAATTGCATAAGCTCTCGTGTTTATATTCTATATTCAATATAGTAGAGAAGTCTGTCTCTTGATGATTAGAATAAAAAAGATATATCCATTTGCAGTCAACTTCTATTCCCACTCTCAGGTGATTATTAATTTACTTTCTGTCTCTATGGATTTGTCTTTTCTGAACATTTCATATACACGGAATCAGACAACATGCGGTATTTTGAACCTGGCTTCATTTACACAGAATAATGTTTTTGAGATTCATTCATGTTGCAGCATTTAATAATAAGTGTTGGTAAGTATGTGGAGAAACAGGCACCATCCTACAAGGTGAACTTGTGAAGCCATTTTGCAAAAACACATTTTTACAGTTTCATAAAACTTTAAAACATAAAATTCATATGAACTAGCATTCTACTTCTATGTAGCTACTCCAAAGAATGTAAACATATGTCCACACAAAGATTTGTACTGAATAGTCATAGCAGCGTTATTCAGAATAAGTAAAAATTGAAAACAATTCGCATGTTCATCAATTGGTAAATAAACAAAAAGTGGTATATTCATAAAATGAAACACTATTCAGCAATAAAATGAATATATAGTTTCAAAGCTGCTGCCACAATCAGATACTAAAAGTCAATAGACCCATGCTTTATTATTTCATTGGTAGTTATTTTATAACAACAAGCTTCTATTTCCACAAATTATGCATCTTTTATTTTATAGCCCATCAGGATATTTAAAAGGCTTTTTCAATTTAAAAATGAGACACCATAGGTTTAAATTTATCATTAATTTTGCAATAAGAAAGAATGTACTGGAGAGTCACTTAAGTTCTTATGTGAAAGTAAAGTCCAAATCTTGAAACTTCTCTCATTTTAGAAGATGACATAATTGGAATTATAATTAATATAAAAATCTACTGCCCTTTATTTTATAAATGGCGGTTCCATTAAGCTGCTTTCTAGAGGAGAGCTTATCTGGCTACACGTCAGACTCTCCTGGAGTGCTTGTATAAAGTATAATTTCCAGGGCCTCATCCCCAGAGATTCTGATAAGTCTCTCAGACATGGAGATCAGCAAGCTGTGAGGCACATAATCACCACAGGTGATTCTAATTTAGCAAATCCGTGGGCCACTGTTCTAAATGAAAACCCATCAGATATGTGCTTCCAGAGAGAATTGACATCATACAGAATTCCAACCACAAGTCTCAGTTAAATGCTGTTTAAAATATTCTAGATAGAGTATGAAGGAAAGCTGATTACCTCCGAAGAGCTCCTAATTATTTTTATATAAAGCATATACTGGTGGAAGAAAAAAAAAAACTGCATGGCACTTCAGGTTTATGAATTTTCTGCACAATAGGAGCTAATTACAGTTTCCTATTTCTGGAAGAAACTCACAGACAAGGCTTCATTTTGAAAAATGTGTTCTTTAATCAGTGCAATCAGTCAAGTCAACAAATATTAATTGAATACCTTCTCTACAGAAGATATTGTAAAACATGATCAGAATAACATATTTTCCTTGATTTTTAGAAATACATAGTTTCTTTGTAATTCCAAGGCATATAGCCAAATAAATGTAATGCTAAATAAATACAAGTTCTACTATAACTTGGAATAATGAACATTTATCGAGTACTTAGTATACGATAGTGATCACTGTACTTGGGCATTACATGTATCATAAGTTTAACTTTTAAAAAATGATGGTGTATGCATAACTTTTATTATAGTTTTAAATGTGAGGAAACAAAGATAGTAAATGGTGGAGTAAGGTGGGCCAACTAGATTACTCTCGCTTTAATGCTGGAAAAGCAGTTCTCTATATAAAGAGCTATTTCAGATTCTAAAGGAAATTTAGATTACAGTCAATTAATTTTCCTTGGAAGGGAACAAGAAATAATGGAGGAAAAAGAAAAGCTTTCTTAAGCCAGAATATATGTACTTAAAATTTGTGCAATTTGGAAAAGTAGAGGACATCCAAGCAAAAAGAATGATGTGAATAAAGATGTCATGATAGGACACATTGGAGGTATTCGAGTAACACAGATGTGCTGATTTGTAGAATGTTTAGAATAGGTTTAATAGAGAAAGGAACCAAGTAAAGGTGTGGTTAAATTTTGAATGCTGGGCTAAGGAATTTGAAATTCATCTTATCTGCACTGGAAGCCATTTTCATTTTAACTTGAAGAACAAATTATATACTTAACAAACAGTTACTAGGCTGCTACTATGTGCTCTGTGATAGGTAGTGGAGGCACATGATGAAAAGATGGACACGATCACTCTTCTCATGCAGTTGGTATTATAATGAGTTAAAAAAACAAAAGAATAACTAAACAAGCAAAATGACTATGAATTATAATTACTATAAGCGAAACAGTTTCGAGATAAAAAAAATTAACATAGAGCAAGAGAACAATACATGAATTTTAGATAGGAACTATAAAGAAGGCCTACCTGAAGAGGTGACATATGCACTGAAATCTAGCCATGCAACCTGAAAAGATATGGTACATAGGGAGATGGAAGCTTACATACAGGCCATGAGGAAGGAAAGACATTTTAAAGCTAAAGGAAGAGAAAAATAATACCTGATAATTGGAAGTTAGTGAAAGAGAGAAAGAGTTGCTCAAAATGAATGTAAAAGAATCAGCAAGGGCCAGATGAGGCTAGGTTTATGGTCATGACAAAATTCCAAGCACGTTTGAATGACACTGAACAGTCTTAAGTAAGGAAATGAAATTATTTCAGTTCTCATGTAATAAGATCTTTTAGCTTCCCTGCATAGAATGGTGTGAATAGGGGCAAGAATGGAAGAAATTAGACAAGTTAGATCAATTCCAGGTAGGAGATGATAGTGGCTTAGTTTAGGTTGGTGATAATACAGGCCTTGCAGCACATTTCCACAGCAAGTGCACTTATGAAAACAGGAAAAAATACTCCTGATCAATTAACTAAGGTTTCCATTTAAATGTTTGATCTTACGCATATGTGACCTAACTTTTTTTTTTTTTTTCTAGTACAGTGACTAGAATTTCATTTATGTAATACCATATACCAGTCCCAGTGATTATGTCGAGGGGTTCTATAGCTTAAATGTTTGGGTACAAGTCCTGCTTTTTCAGTTAGCTGTGTAATTTTGGGAAATTACCTGACTACTTCAGCTTTAGTATCCTTTAAATAGGACAATAATAGGATCTATATGACAGCTATTGATGATGATTACTTAGAATAATATCTATTTTACGAAGTGCCTGTTACCCAGTATGAGATTGATAAATATTAGCTAAGGCCTTAATTCTATATATTAGTATTAGAAAGATAAATAAAACATGAATAAACATCAATTCTTTTTTAGATAAAATAATTATATATGCTTTCCTTCTGAGATTATCAGGGTAAATTAATAGGTAATTTTTCTTTACAAAGTGTGCTTCTTGGTACATGGTCTCTAATGGCTCTCCTATTTCATCCAGGGGGATTTCAGACTGTCTATATTTCAAACAAAAGGAACAAGGCAACTATTTTGAAACTCAAATCTTAAATTTTTCTGAGGTATCTCTGCTGTTGAGATTTGAGAATTCATTTAATCATATTTTCCTTGTCCTAATAAAAAATTAGTTTTATTTCTGGAAAAGCTAGAGAATAAAGTACATTCTACTTATAAGCAAGACAGTGATATAGACAGGGAAAAAGTTTTTTCCCTAGATTTATTACTCTTTCCTAATCATTATCAATTGGTCTCTCCTCTCTTAGGACAGGACCGTTAGAACTGGAGAAAAGGCCACAAAATTTTCCCCACTAAATAGAAAGCATAAAATTTACATTTTCTTGGTTGGTTTTCCAACTCACAATCACAATTAGGGTAAAATGAGAAAAAATCTTGTTACGTGGGTCTCCAAGAAGGGATTAAGAACTGAACTGTATCAGATGTGGTTATCATTAAGATTAGTTGGAAACACTGATCCCAGAAATTGGTATTGAAAGAATAGGAACTGCTGTCCACAGGTGACGTAATACAACAAAAGGCCATATATGGAGACATTGCCTGAGATCAGAAAAAATAAACTGGTGGAGATAAGATTGAGGATTTAACCCTCATTATGATGAGAGAGAGAGAGAGAGAGAGAGTTAAAACTGAGCCTACTTTTCTTGGTGTTGATTCAAAGTCTTAGGGGCAAGTTGGTTGGTTGAAAGTATAGACCTCAGCCTAACTTTACATCCTTTTTGTTTTTCCCTTTTCCTTTTTAACACTGCTATCTGCTTCTCTTTTTTCCTCATGGATTTGGCCCCCCTCAAAATTAGATTTGGATGTATTTTCTCAAACTCTAAATATCTTTGTCTTCACCAAAATAAGAAAACAAAAAACCATAATTCCAAAGTTCTTTTATTCATGTATTCAACATTTATTGAGTGCCAATTATATGACTAGCAATGTTCTAGATTCTAGTGGTACAACAGTGAACAATAAATTAAAATCCTTATCTTAATCAAAATTACATTTGATGATGGAAGGGGGACAGAGAATTAACAAGATAAATATTTAAAATATATGAAGTGATAGATAAGTGTTACAAATAAATAAGAAGGTGGTTACTTGAAGTTTGCATGTGGTTAGTGATGGTTTGCCATTTATATAGGGAGAACCGGAACAAGCTGAATGAAATGAAGACTTTGGGCCAAAACTTGAAAGAAGAAAAGAGACAAGGACAATCCAGGCAGACAAAACAGTAGGTGCAAAGATTCTGCAGAGGAAGTGTGCCTGGTGTGTCCAGCCAATGTAGCAGAGTGCAGGGAACTGCCAGAGTGGTAAATGATAGGAAGGAGGGCACTCCTTCATAAAGTTTGTAGGCTGCCTGTCCTGGTCTGTTTGGGTCACTTTAACAAAATACCACAGACTGGGTTGCTTATAAACAACACAATTTATTTCTCATAGTTCTGGAGTCTGGAAGTTCAAGATCACGGTGCCAGTGTGGTTGGTTTTGGGTGAAGGTCCTCTTTCAGGCTGCAGACTACCAGCTTTTCATTGTGTTCTCATATAGTGACAAGGGCAAGCTAACTCTGGGGTCTCTTTTATAAGGCCACCAATCCCATTCATGGCACACCACCCTCATAACCTAAGCACCTCTCGAAGGCTCCACCTCCTAATCATCTTCAAAGTTAGGATTTAAACATATAAATTTTGAGGGAACTCAAACATTCAGACCATAGTACTGCTATAGAAATTTTGGCTTTTATTTAGAAGTCATTTGAAAGTATCCTTTCTAATTCCCATAGAGAAATAAATAAAACAATAGTACAAATAGCAAATTTTTGAGAATCATTCCCAAATTGTCACTTCCTTATCTATATTCTGATTCCTAGAAGGTCTACTCTTGTCCTCAGTTTCTTGCTGAAAGTATATGAAACTGCAACAAATGAATAAATGTGAGTTCCTACTTATTTAGGTACTCATGGCTCAAATGCAAAATTTACATTACTGAAGCATCTTGGATTAAGTGATACCAATGCTGTCAATGAGTGTCCTGTGACAAGACTTTTCTTTACATGTTATATTTTGTGGGATGGAAGCTGAAGCCTGACTTCCTTGTTGACCCCAACCTTGTAACCTCCCTCTCATGCCAGGCGTCCACCTGTGTTATATAGTAAATATATACAGTTGATATTTTCTTCAAGGTAATGTATTCTGGTTAGTATATTTCAGGTGGTGATTACATATGGATCATCTCTGAAATTTTTAATAGGCATAAGCTCTTTGCCAAAGTGTAATCTTTTCACAAGACCTTCATCTAATTAAGGGCAGTTCAGGTTTAAACACTACCTCTCTATGAACTCTACCTTATTGTAGGGATCAAATGCAACAAAACAGCTGCTCACAACAGCTAAGTTTATAAGAGCTTTAATTTATGAAATTTTATTTTTAAAATTGCATCATGTGTGGAGACTGTAAAGTCTGTTTCCAATATCCCAGTGGAGGCATATAGTCACTGAGGTTTGAAATATCTTAATCTCAAAGAACCATAAAATGCCGATAGCACAGGGACTGTATGAAACAACACGGAGGAGAGAATTTCTGATATAGTGAAAGTCAAAATATTGAATTCAATAGGAAGTTTGAAAAAGAACATAGCAATTTTATGTCCTAGTTCCTACAACACCAAACTCAGTGGGAAATCTAAGGTAATACAGTCACAATTAAAATACAGATAATATTTTCCAGAAGAAAGTATGCTTTCAAAAGAATTTAATTTGAGGATGTGGATTATATGGGGAAAAATAAGCCATAGTTGATATTGAATTTACCAAATGGCAGTCTATATTAATGTGATGCTTTTGGGAGAAAATAGGGTATAGTAAAAGAACTGACATTCTTCCATTTCTTTTTTAATCATAACTACATCAGGATGGTATTGAACTGGAGGCAAATGAAATTCTGGAGCCGAAGGTAAAATTATATAAAATCTAGCATAGGGTAAATACAGAACTCCTTAATTTACTAACTCCCTAAGATTATGTCTCCATTTTTAAAAACAGGAAAATATGAGTAAATACATCATGACATTGTTGACAAGATTGTATTCAAGACACGTAGAATAAGTGTCCTGTAACTATGTTAAGGTCTAAATAAGTATTAATTATTATTGTGGTTATATGGTTTATTTTACATTTAATTAATTGATTTTCAAATATTTATAGGATCCAGAGAAAGATTATCTGTAACCTATCATTGGCAGGTAATATGTTATTACATCTAATTCAGAAGTTTCCACACCTGGATAAAAATTGGAAACACTTAAGGAGACTGTTAAAACACACTGATGTCTAAACATACCCAGACCATTTGAAACAACCTTGAGGCAAAGGCTGGTGTCTATTTTTTGTAAAGATTAATGTTACCTTTACAAAATACAGATACCAGCTTTTGATTCTAAGACAGTAAGAATTGAGAATCTTTAGCCAAACTACATTGTTCTTATTTATGGTTAAGCTCATTTTTCCAGTTCTGTCATCAGTGAATATAGTGAATAGTTTATCAACTTTTATAGACTACCTTTATACATATTAAAACCCACTCTATCAGTAGCCTCTCAATTGCCCATGTATTCCTAATTCATATCACAGGAAAATCTGTGACTTGCATGAGAACTATGAGATAATTTTGTAAATGTTTTCATTTGATAAGTGAGGATAGTTAGGCTGAGAGACATGAGATGACTTGACTAAGCCTCTGGTGAACAGGTGACATTGCTGTAACCTCAAGAACATACACTCCTGCCTTTGTTCCATTGTTCTTTTCACTGTCCATTGTTCTTTTCACTGTTCTGTATTACCTGAACTTGTTTATCATTTCCTAAATGTTCTATTTTTGAATGTTTTTCAAAATTTAGCGTCTGTGCTAAGCTTTAGATGAATAGTATAGTTAGAGAATTATCCTACAGTTTCTCTAATCCATGCAGTATATTTCCTTTCTTATAATCCTGCAGATTCAGACTACAAGCTGTAGTGATTACTACATCTTTCTCTGCTAAGATAGCATTTTACTGTGTAGCTCTCTTTTTGTGTATAATTTCTACTTCTTTATATTTTAAACAATTTTATATCTCATATTTACCTTGCCGTATTTTTTTCTAAACTTTTTTTTGTACTTGTGACCTCAACTAAATGCCATTTGATGTAATAGTCAATGATTTTTACATTTCCTATGTTAAATAATAAGTCTATTAATATTTTTCTGATGTCCCATTTTATGAACTCAAATCATCTGAAATATATGAAGTTTTCACTTATTTAAATCACTTGGTGTCTCTATAAACCAAACATGATTTTAATAAAAATCTCTAGTCACCATGTGCTCTGACATACATAGAAGCTTTAACTTGTTTTACAATTTAAATTCCCTGCATTTCTCTATCCAAAATTAATTTTATATTGTTTCTCATTGTATTTCTGTAATTTCAGTAATAATGTGTAAGCTATCTCTGGTGATCAAAAAAGTACCTAAAAATCCTATGTTTATTAAAGCAGAAGCTACCTTATCTTGACAGATCTATTTCTATGTCTATTTCAGTGAAATTAGATACATATAAAATTTTATTGAAATATGTTTAAAACTTATATTTAAGTTAAAAGAACCTAACATATTAATATGATATAATTAGATTTTGTGACCAACAAATATTTATAGTTAGATAAAATGCTATTAAAGAAATTAAAAATAATATTTAAGGAAATATAATTATTTCTGTTTTACTATTTCTGTAGGTTAGAAGACACATTTTTGCCCCTGTTCTTCAGAAAAATAAATGTTAGGCTGAAGAACAATATCAACTACAAAACTACGGTTTTGTGTCCCAAAGTTTAGGCTTATGTTCTAAAATTTGATGTCAAAATCTTTTCAATATACTTTAAAAGGAGAATTTATCATTACTGAGAGAAAAATAGGGCTTGCTAATTAAAGGAGCAGAGAAGACCCACCTCAAGGACAGGTTCCTGTGAGAGCCGCAAAATAAAAAAGATGGAGAAAAGAGAGCATCTAGGAAAATTACAGAATGAGAAGGGCCAAGAATAAGTGATGGTTCCCATCAAGATCATAAAACTAAAATACAGGAGTGACACGAGACATATAGAACTTATTACAATAAGGAAAGCAGAGAGAGAAATCAAGAGATGAAGGAAGAAAGAACTTTAAAGAAATTCTAGACAGTCTAGCTAAATTCATTTGAACAAAGCACAAATAACTGTAAGAATGTGTAAAAGAAATGGCATCAGCATAAGAGGCATTTTTACTTTGAAAGAGAAAGAACTGAATGGATTCTGTTTAACTTTTTATTGAACTATAGAATATACTCAGAAAAATGCACAAATCATGAGTGTAAAGCTCAATGGATTGTCACAAAGTGAACACACCTGTGTAACAAGTGCTTTATAGAGGAAATAAAATGTTACCAGCATTACAGAAGGCCCCTTTCAGCACCCTTCTAGTAACTCCCCACACCAAAAGTAACCACTCTTCAACTTCTCACGTGACTTAGTTATGTTGATGTTTGAACTTTGTATGTATGGAAAATACAGCGTGTTCTTTTTTGTGTATTTTTCTGCTTCTTAATGTTATGTTTATGAGATTTGTCTATATTATTGTATGTAATTGTAATGTGTTCATTCTTATTGATATATAGCATTGTATTATGCAAAGATACTTGAATATATTTATTCAATTTGTTTATCCATTTATCCAATGGACATGTAGGTAGTTTGGGGATATTATGAATACTGCTATTCTGAACATTGTAGAGATTTTGTTTTGATGAGCTTATGTATGTATTTCTTTTGAGTATATAGGAGAAAACTGCAAGGTCACAGTGATGGATCTATTTAGATTTAATTGATAATGAGACTTCTAGTTCTACATCTTCAGCAATAATTGATACTGTCAGCCTGTATTCATTTATTCATTTATTCATTCATTAATCTTTGAAATTTTAACCATTCTGTTAGTAATAGTACCCCATTATGGAGTTAATCTGCATTTTTCTAAAGACTAATGAAGTTGAGTTTTGTTTTGTTTTATTTTTGGTAAATTTATTAGTCATTGCCTATTTGATTCCCATTTTTATATTGTTTTCAACCTTTTCTTATTGATTATAAGTTATTTGTATATTCTGGAGACAACTCCCTTTTAGGATATTTGTATTGCAAATATTTATTTCATTCTTTAGGTTGTCTTTTACCTTCTTATTGATATCTTTTAATAAACAGAAGTTGTTAGTCTTAATATAATCAAATGTATCCACAATAGTAATTTTTGTGTCTTAGAAATCTTTGCCTTATAGCTTCTTCAGTATCCTCCTATATTTACTATTGTTTTGCTTTTTATATTTACCTATCCTACCCATCTGGACTTGATGAGGTAGGAGTTTCAGGATTCAGTTTCTCTACAATGATTATCATATTGACCCAATAAATATTTATTGAAGAAATCATGCATTCTCCTCTATACTATTGTGTAATCTGTCATAAACCCAGAGAACATATATGAGTAAATTTTTTCTGGACTTTTATTCTGTTTCCTTGGCCTCTTTGTCTATCCTTGTACTGACTTCATACTGGCTTAATTACTATATTTTTACAATGGATTTTGATATTTGGTGGTGAAAGTTCTCTAGCTTTGTTTTTCTTACCTTGTCTGTTCTCGACCCTTTGTATTTTTATATACATTATGGTAGAAGCTCACCAATTTTCACAAAAAATATCTGCTAGAATTTTGTAATACAGTTGTGTTAATTCTAGAGGTTGACTTAGGGGTGATTAATATATTTAATATTGAGACTTTCAATCCATGAACAAGGCATATCTCTCCATTTATTTACTTAGCTGCCAGCCCTATCAGGTAAGGGGATTGCCCCTATTGCAGAGAGCTGCCTTGCCCAAAGTTGTGATATCCTTTTCAGGAGAGGTTTATATATCTAATAAATGATCAGTGAAAGAGTATAAAGGTCTGTTTATATCAGCTTTCCATGGAGCTGCATTACAGCTGACTTCTTCCTGTGCCTAATCCTCCTTTTCTCCCTTTTTATCCTTTTCTTCTTTGTACGTTGCGGGACCTCATGTTGTATGAAGTTTTGACAGCCATTTTGTATTTTGAAACTGTAAAGGAGAGGGAGGAAGTAAGGAGAGAGAGAGACTGAAACACAGGAGAAGGAGCACTGGGATTTGGATTTGATGCCTTTTAAAATGCTGGGAGAGAAAGAGAGAGAGAGAGAGAGACAGAGACAGAGACAGAAAGAGAGAAAGAGGAGACTATATATGAGAAAGAAGCTGATACAGAGCCCTAACAAACTGAGTCACTGAATTAACCAACAGTGGGGCCATCTACCTCCAGAAAGGCTATGGGTAAGATTTACTAATAAACGCCTACTGTTTAAGTCACTTTAGTTATTCTACTAATTGTAAGGAAAAAGTGTCTGAGAATTAACTTCTGTGTCAGTTTTAATTCCAACTTCTACATTTGGGTAGTAAGGAAGAAACTTTCAGAATTCTTACTGATATCTAGACTTGTGCTATTATATTTTCTATTCTTCAAACTGAGTTCATATTTAAATAAAATTGGAATCGTATGGCTTATTTTTAATTGAATTAGTTACTGGGATTTCATGTCTATGATTCTTTAGCTCTTATTTTTATATAATTTTAGGAAATCAATTTAACAGAGAGTATTTTTTTTTTAATAAAATGCCTTTATTTTTAATAAGAGAAAGTTGCTCAGGATCAAAATTCAGATCTGAAATTTATATTCCTCTCATTTAACTGGGCCAGACTACAAACCATTTGTCCAGGTTTGAGAAACAGGGAGGAAAAAATTTAATCCTTATTTTGTTTATTTTATTACTCATTACTCCCTCTTATATTACTGATATTTACATATCAATGCAAAGAATATGCATGAAATCAAGATGTTAATCAAACGGAGGCACTCTATTGCTGCCTTGAAGCCTAATGGAAGCAAGCACCACAACAGTAGCCTCTGCAGAGTGAGGAATCTCTCAGATGAAGAGACAATAACACTTGGGCTTGATGCATTTTTACAATTTTAGATTTCTTAGAGGGGATGGAATGGGGTGGAACATCAGTATTCAGGGGTCTGCTGTTTTACTGTATAAAATTTTGCTTTGTATCTTACAGACATACTTCTGCATTTTAGTTCTTACTATACCATCACTCGGCAACTCAAGGTTTAATGCCATTAATATCCTCAAAGGTGGCCAACATGGTTAGTATTTTCTTCTGTTAGAGACAAAGCAGGTGAGGAAAATAAAAAAGTAACTTCTATTTCCTAAATTTGAGATGGTCTCACACGTGGGTAATTTTGTGTTAGCTCCTTCTACTTTTTTCCTTTATCATCCTTTGCATGTAAACTATTCTTTGAAATTTCACAGGTCATTGAAGGGCCAGGTTGAAAAAATATTCTAGTTTTGCATTTTGTTTTTTAGTATGCTTAGTTTTCTTTTACCGTGAGCTTTAAATAACAAGGTTTTTGTTTTTGTTTTTGTTTTTTGCTAGTTTTACTTTATGAACAGATTCTTTTTGATCAGAGTAACCAGGGTGATGAGATTATAAACAATTTAAGAATGTACCATATTTACTTGTTTTAACTGATATTCTAGAGGATTTCTAGGCAATGTTCTAGTTCTAATAATATAAATATTAATATTAAAAATCAAATAGCTACTTTTAATAACGCTTAAGATGTTGATGTAATACATTGTGGATACAATATAACAATGAGGGGAAAAGAGAATTATAGGAATATATTTCCATAGAAAAGAAGCAACCAACTGTTGAAAAATTAAAACAAAATAGAAAAAAGTTAACAACTATCACTGAAGTATAGAATTCATCTATATTTTTTTATATAGACAAAGGTATACTGCTGGGTTTAATGATTATCTAAATAGATTAATATATAAACCCAAACATATTAGCATTTAAAGTTGTCCCTTTTGAGAGCATTCAAAATATTATGATGTCATTTTTGACCTGTTTGCAGAAGCTAATGCACTTAGAAATCTTGATATTCTAAATAGTGTCAAATTTATCCAAAAAACAGATCATAATTTTTAAAAAACATTTAGTACAATCTAATGAATAGTTAATATAGTTGAATAATGCCAATGTTTATGTGGCCTCAAGGTGTGACTGTATTGTGGCAGGCTACATACAAGCTTATAGATGTACCTGGGAGGCCTGCATGAGGGGCCAGAGCATTGAGAGGGATGGAAATCTGAGATAGGACTGGTCAGTAGGATAAGACAATGTGCAGGGATGAGTGCCTTTGAAAAGGATAATTGGAATGAGGCATTCTCATTCCAAGTTGAATGAGACATTCTCATTCCAAGTTGTTCAGAAGGCTGAACAACTTAAAGTTATGCACTTTAAGTTGTGCATAAAGAGTTGAGTGAGACTGGCTAAAGAGTTGAGTGAGACTGAGTTTTTTTGTAGGAGAAAGTGCACTATATAATATGAATTTTAAAAGCTGAGAGATGCATTACTTAACATGTTTTGTTTTTTTCTCACTTATAGGATCCTTCTTAAAGTCTACAAAGATTTATTATCTTCATGGATTAGAAATTTAGCACCAAAGACAAGTTTCAAAAAATCAACCATATTAGTGCACTTGTGCCTACAACAGGAATATCTCGATATAGGTAAATATCTATCATTGGGATTTTTGAGGAGCAACACTTACTTTAATGCATCAATTGTGAATACTTCATTTATACTGTGAAAATCTATGCCAGTACTCTTCTACAGTTACTATTGAGATTGTCATCTGTTTAGTTCCTTTTAAGTAATATTAGTTACAAAGCAAAACTTGGCAAATAATACTGTGAAAGGGTTTAATTTCCTTTGGGATTTATTTCAATAACTGGAGTTCTTAAATATAATAATTATTAAAATTTTTATTTTTTTATCATTGAAAATATATAATGGTTTATTATATATTTTGTATCATACTTTATAAAAGAAACTATAAATATTCCCATTGGCAAATCTTTTTTAGAATTTACAATGCATTCATCTATATTACTGTGATTAAAATGAAGTTAGAGTGGTGGCTTATAAATCTTGATAATTTGTGTCCAGAGCTGCTTAGGCAGCAGGGAATTTCAAGTGTTTTTGTTAGTCCCAGTTGCAAACTGGGATAAACTCCTAGACTGCAGTTTCCTGAGAACTTCAATTAATATGATAAGTTCTCTGGCCACAAACATGTATGGTACATACTTTAGAAATTTGCCCTTCTGGCTATTTCAACCTTTTTGGCTATTTCAATCTTCTTTCCTCCTCCTCTTCCTCCTCTTCATCCTCTTTCTTCTTCTTCTTCCTTCTCCTTGTCTTCGTCCTCCTCCTCCTTCTCTTCTTCTTCTTCTTTTTTTTATTTTTTTTTTAAATCAACTAACATTATTTCAACTGTCTCACCCCCAGCTGAAGATCTTGAACTCCCTTATCTTTTGACTACTAAGCTAGTCATCCTGGAAACATCTGGGTCTTTGGCCTTTGTTCTTTCCTTTTATAAGTGGATTTTCCTGTCCCTTACAAAGACCAGCCTATGCCTATGTGTCTATGCTGAGTTCTCTTTCATCTTTTAGAAAATTTTTTTTCTGCATAATCTCCCTTTTCTATTTTTTTTTCATGAATTTCTCTGTCCCTACTAAATTATCCCCACAAACATGAAAACACATTGTTCTTCCAATTTGTATAAAAAACAAATAATATCTATGTGCCTTTGTGCCCCCACCCCTTAATCCATTGGGTACTTTGTTCATGGTCAAGTTTATAAATTCGAATATTAAATTACCTCTGTAATTACCTGTGTCCTCTTTCCATTTCTTGGTCTTTCTACCACCAGGCCAGCAAGAAAGGAAACTGTGGACAACAAAGATGTCAGATACTAAACCTGACAAGCTCAGGGGAGGCCAGCATGGCAGGGCCTACCAACTCAGAGACCGATATTAACCACCTAGGATGGTCTGAACATAAATACTTCTAAAAGCAGGTGGGTAGTCACATCCTAAGCGTGTAGCTTCCTTGACAAAGGTCAGTGTTTATCTTAAGTAAGCCTTTATATTGTCTTTTTGCAGCTAGAATAACTTACTCTTGGAATGTCAGAATAATCTTTTTCAGAACCCCTCAGGGCACACCCACTACACCAGAACATGAGACCACAGATCCCCTCATTGTTATCTTATTCCTTGAACATCATCTCTATGTGCTGTAAATGTTAATTGTAAACTGACCCATACCCACCAATGTAAAAGAAGTATGTGTCTCTCCATTTTATTTTTATCCAATCTAAAGATTTTCCGTTTAGCTTTCTCCCACCCCCTTAATCTAGCACCAATAGATTACATGTAACTCTCCTTACGTTTCCTCTTTTGGTTCTAATGTATAAAATAAGTGTCAAAACTGCCATTCTCCAGAGCATTTTCTCAGTCCATTGAGATTTTGATTCCAGGCGGTTGTGGTCAGTTTGGCTCAAGTAAACTCATTAAAATTCTCTACAGGTACAGATGTTTCTTATGTTGACAAAACCATCAGGAAATTATCTGAAAAACTTCATCCTTAATTTTATGATTATTTTTCTTTTTACTAAAAACTTGTTTTTATCATATATATGCTTACATACATACATGCATATCAATATGCATGAACTTACACATTTTCTAACTTTAGTTTGCTTATGTTTCATACTGAGGGCACTTCCTGTTAATATAATGTTTGTAAGATTCATCTATATTGTTGCTTATACTTGTGGTTCATTTATTTTCCTGCTGCACATCATTCCATTGTTTGAATATACCTTGATTTATTTGTCTGTTCTCCATTTTGAGCCACTTCTATGTTTTTGCTATTCTAAGCAATGCTTTTTAATAGCCATCCATCTCACAGTACATTTAGACCATGTGTGTGACATGCTGAGGTAAAGGAATGAAATTGTTCACAGCCTGAAGTAGCCAGACTGGGCTCCTGGGCTACGAAGTTACCCTGAGTGATACACTTATCACTCAATTTCTTAGCACATCTTTAACCTTGTCTCTGCACAGCTGTGTGACTCTACAGGCCAGTGGGGAATCTCTGCTAGCATATACCCCTGAGTGTAGAACTAACTGCTGGTTTGTAGACTAAGAGAACATATTTTTCATGATAATGCCAAATTGTTTTCCAAATTATTTTTACCAGGGTAATAACATATCAATAGGCTCCATTTATATATATCCTCATTCATAGTTAGTGTTCTTTTAATTTTTGACAATCTAATCTAATATTTGTAAAAGACATTTCGTTATCACAATTTGTATTTTTCTGAGTATTCGCATTAAACATCTTTGTTATTTAAACACCATCTTTATTTGATTGTCAGTAGAAATGCCTGTACAACTTCTTTGTCTACGCTGATTTTTTTTTTCTTATAGATTGTAAGGATTCTTTATTTTTCATGCTATTTGTACTCGATAATGTTGTTATGTGTTGCAAGTACTTTCTGCCAGTTCATGACTTGTCTCTTCTTGTCTGTCGATAAATAGAAAATTTTCATTTTAACATAATCAAAATTATCATATTTTAAAACATGATTAAAATCTTTGTGTCTTGCTTAAGGATCCCTTCACTACTTGAGAGTTCCATAGATGTATAAGATCTAAATTTATATTTTATATTTAAATCCATTTGTAATTGATATTTGCTTACTTGGGAAGTAAGTAGCTGTTATTTTGTGTTTGTGGATAAGCAATTGTCTTAGCACTATTTAATATATAACTTTTTCTTCCTCCAGGGATAAGCAATGATAAACCTAACATAGGTAACATTTTCAAATAAGTGTGGTTAGATCTGTAGTTTCTATTCCATTCCATCAGTCAATTTGTCTCTTCTACCACATTTTCTTAAAGAATATATCTTAATATACACAGAGTATGAAGTATTTTAAAATTTTTCTTTAGTGTCTTATCTATTGTTCAGTTTTGATCATGTATTTGAATTTTAGAATCAGCCTCTGGAAGTTCAAGATCTGCCAATGATTTAAATACCTGATAAAAGTAAACTCAACACTATCCCAAGGAATATAACAAAATCCAGAGTTTCTAAGACAAATCATCTCTAATGTTCAGCATAAAATCAAAACTTTAGATATACATGAATAAAAAGAAAACTGTGACTCACAGACAAAAGAAAATGCTCATAACAACTGTTCTAAACCACATATGAATATTGGACTCCAAATTTAAACTCATGGAATTTCTAAGAAATTATTTCAAATATTTAGTTAACCTATAAAATTACAATTATTGTGTCATTTTCTCTGCTGTATTTTACATGCATATTTGAATGAATGATTTTGTAATAAATGCAAACTTTGTGGACAAATAAAGACTTCAGCCTAAAGTCCCATAAATGTATTCAAGCTAAAATGATTAAAGAACTAAGACTTTAAAAATACTTAATTCATTGCTTTGTATTTTTCAGAATTATTGCTATTCTTAAAGTTATGAAGAATTAACATAGATTCTAGATAATGAAACTGTTTTCCCTAATACTCTGAGTTATGCCAAGTGGAATATTACCTTGAACATAAAGCAGTGTTGAAATTAAATTAAATTGATTTACTTTTCACATCCTGCAATAATGATATAAGTGAATCATGGTTATTATTATCGTTAGTACATTTATATGCTTTAAAAAGATTTAAGAACTACTGACAATCATGTTACATTTAGTACATCTTATTTTCAAGTTTGAGGAAAATAAAAACATTATGAAAATAGAAAACAATGCATAGGTATTTATATATTTACTTTCTCTCTAAATAAGGACAAGTATTTATATTACATTGTTTTTACATAATACACAAAGACATCAGAAATAAATGGCAAAAAAGAAAAGGAAAATTATTATTAATATTGTAGGTATATTGTGAATATAGGCACATATTGTTAACTGTGTCATTTGTCTTAATTGTCAAATATAAATGACCTATAATAAGTAACAGGTCAAGGGGAAAAGTATATAGTTTTAACTAAACAAAGTGAAAGACAGATTTATTTCAATGACAATGCATCATCTATACAATGTTAATACAATCAGTGAATTGAGACATTGCAATTAAATATGCTTTTAAAATAAATTTAACAATGTCTTAAATTGACTTTAGCTCTTGGTTTACTATTAGTAGCCACTGTTTTCAGCTTGATTAAACCTCTCTTATTAATAGGGAATTGGAGGACAGTCTATGTTACTTTCAGAAAGCATCATAATATAAAGTATGTGATGATTTGAGTACACTCTATATAGACCTTTATTTATTTTAAATAGTTTATTCCTGACAACACAGAAATTCAGAATGTAAATTTCCTATTGAAAATATTTTAATTTGGTTACTCCACAATTATTCATAATCTGCTACATGTAATACAAAAATAAGGTTGGCTTAAATACATATTAAATGTAAGGATTGCAATATTTCCTAAATGTATCTTAGCACCTCATCTCATACAATATCTTCATAAGTATTTAGTTTCAAGTTAAGATAATAATAACTCCTCCCTTGTTTTTTACAGCCGTCTGATATAGAACTCATGGCAGTAGCTGCCATACCACATGTTTTTTTATGGAGAGAGTGCTCGAAAAATGGCTCAAAAATTTTTTGTTAAAGCACAGCTGTTATTAGTGTCTTTGGAAGGTTTAATTTAGATCTGTAAATTTGACATCTTATAAACAGCTTCTGTTTTTCTGTAAACTAGGACACCATATTTAGCAACACAACAAATTTGCCTAGAATTATAAATCAACAGTGTAAAACATTTATATATTTTTCCTTTTATAACAGATAGATATACTAGTTTAAAGAATCACTGAGTAGTTCTGAAAATCCTTAAAGATTTCCACAGATTTAATATAAAAATACAGTATATTCTACTTCATTTTATATTATTAATCAAATGTGGTAAATATTTTATTTAGCTTTAAGGATAGATTTTTTTCTTTTATTGTAGAGTGATTAAATACTTGTGCTCTAAATAATACTACTAAACAGTACTACTTATAAGTTAGTTTTTACAGGAGGAGAAGGGAAATACGATGAGTCTTAACACTATGCTTAATTCATGTTAATTTTTAAAATTTTGTAAAAGATTCATTCAATCTTTTAAGGCTGTCACTTAATTGCCATGTTCGAGGATTGTACAAGGAGTTGCAAACAATATAAAATTGGCATTTGCTTGAATAGTAATATTTTAGAACATAAAATAAATATATTAATATAACAATATTTTGCAATGATATAATTTGCTTATTTCACATGTATCTCATGTTTATATTGTGTGCTAGTGTTAAATAAGTAGAAATGATTCTTGTCATTAAGAAAGTCTCAGTATAGTGAGGAATAGAAGAGGTAAAAAATAGCTAAAGCAAATGTGAAATTACTAAAATTATTACTATAAACACAGCTGTATAAAATGCTATGTGGGGAAAGTTATGAAGATACTAAAGACCATAGATTAAAATATTATGAGCTAGAGGTCTGGGAATATATAGAAGTGTGAAATAATGTCCATCATAGACAAATGGGAAAAATTTCTTGTTTGGCTTTTATTTTGGATATTGGATAGTACTGAAGAATAATTTAGATTTACACAGACACAGATGAGGGAATAGCATAGACGATGAATGAATCTGTGGAATACTAAGAAGTAGTTTGAAGCAGTGAAATAGTTGTATACATAGACATATGGATAGAAATAAAGTGATGACAGAAAATAAATGTAAGAAAAGTAATTGTAGCACAATTTCATTATTTTAAATTACAAAATATGCAAACAAAACAATAAATAATTTAGAAAAACATACAAATTAAAATACAGGAAAAGTTTTAGTATGTGTGTTCGTCAGTTGTAATTGGAGCAAGAACTAGAGGTGAAAATAGAATAAACAAATAAATAAAATGAAAAGGCTTTTGCATTTGTCAATTGTAAAAATATTTCATGAACTGGAATGTATAATTAACCATCTAAACTTCAGATTTGAGGTTAAAAAAAGATAAAAGATAAAAGTGTTTTAAGAGCTTTAAGTCTATACTAAGTGAACCTTGAGTCACAGAAAAATTATAAACAAAGTGTAGAGTATCTAAAATCAATAATATGTGAAAATATTACATATATGACACTGTATGATAAAATTAAAGCTGTGATTAAAATTATAATTTTAAAAACTCATGAAAAATATGTGATTATAATGTATAAATAAATTTTTAATTTTTAGAAAAAACAAAGTAATTCGGTTGAAACAAAAAGAAAAAATATAAAAGTTAATTATAAAACAAAATTAAAATGAATTATTTTAATCAATCAAATTATTGACTTATGATTTCAATCAAGAAAAAGAAAAAAAATAATAGAGAAATAAATCATTGAATCAGAGTAGTAAAAAGAAAGAAATGGAAGATTAATTTGAGACAAATATAAGCAAATAAACCTGAAAAGCTGTATGAGATGATACATTTATGACAAAAAGAAATTGATCTCAACTGATCTCATAAGGCCAATTTCATAGGAGTAACGAAGTTCTTAAAAGACCATGACAAAAACAAAAGGCCAAGATGCTTTCATAGAATTCTATTAAACCTTCGAGAGTACTGATTTCTCAACATCCTCACCAACACTTGTTATTTCTGCTTTTTTTTATAGTAGCCACTCTAATGGATGTGAAGTGATATCTCATTATAGTTTTGATTTTCATTTCTCTAATGATTAGTAATGTTTAGCTTATTGTTTTCATATGCTTATTGGCCACTTATATATCATTTTTGGAGAAATGACTATTTCACTCATTCACCTGATTTTTAAAATTAGGGTATTTGTTTATGGTCTGGAGTTATTTATATATTACATATATATGTGTGTATAATGTATAAAAATATATAGTTATTTATGCATTGCATACATGTAATACATATACAATATTAATGCATTGTTTCATCACATGTGTAACATGCATATTACATATATGTAACATATATGAACAACATATGCTATGTAATATTGAGACCATCAATCAACAGCCAAAAAGCAAACAATCTAACTTTAAAAAAATGAGCAATCTAACTTAAAATATATATATAGATGTAGTTCTTTATATATTCTAGATGTTAATATCTTATCAGATATATAATTTTCAAATATTTTCTCCTACTCCATGGGTTATCTTTTAATCTGCTGATAGTGTCCTTCGATGCATGAAAGTTTTTAATTTTTATGTTGTCCAGTTTACCACCTTTTTGCTTTTGTTGCCTGTGCATTTGGTATCATATCCAAGAAATTGTTGTCAAATTCAATGTTATAAAGCTTTTCCATATGTTTTATCTGTTTTTATAGTGGCTCTGGATTTTATTGTAGATATCATCATAAACTTATGAATGTATATGTGTATTTCTCTGTACTGACAAAGCATAAAAGAAATGAAACCTTAGAGCAATGTATAGACTTAATACCAGAATTTAGTTTCCAAATAACATTCTCTACTAAAAGGATATTGAGACTTGGCTAAGTAGCATATTATATAGATTTGGGTAGGAAAAGTAGATGGTGGTCCATGGTCATCTGGTTTCAGAAACAAGGAATTTCTAAAACTGATGGGTCCATAACAAAAGGGCAAAAGATTTAACTTAATCGGGCCATGGCTGGCCAAATTTGTAATGTTTAAGCATGAAAAAAATCTTAATGGTAATGTATTATAAAACATTAAATTTTAAAAATTTTGAGTCTACAAAGATGGAAAGAATTCAAAATAAAAAAGCAGAGTGATATCTTATTTACAGAAAAAAATACTAGTGAATACATACAGTAAGATCAAATTTGAAACGTATCATTTTGCAACCCCCAATGTAATAATTGTTTCATGAAACCATTATCAATATTTATCAACATCTTTGTGTTAGAAACAAAATAGTCACTCAAAATATCAACACCTAATACAAAAGAAAAGTTAACTTTAAAAAGAAGATATGTCATTTTTATCATCTTAACAAAGTGTTCAAACTTTGCATCGCCAACAGTATTTATATTATATTTTGTGTTTATATATTGCATTTTGTGTTATATAACATAAAATATATAATATAATATATCAAAATATTGAGTCTAGCAATGATACGCACCTCCCGATGTGATACAATAAGGAGTACAAGTCATTACCTGAATGATATTCTCGCTACAATTGTTGGAATGAGAAAAAAAATTTAAAATACAGAATATAAGACATTCTAAAACAACTTCTTACAAATTCAATATCATGGAAAAAATGGAAAAAAAAAACATGACGATTATTCAAGATTAAAAGGAATTACATAAATACAACAACTAAATGATGTATCATTTTGCAACCCCCAATGTAATAATTGTTTCATGAAACCATTATCAATATTTATCAACATCTTTGTGTTAGAAACAAAATAGTCACTCAAAATATCAACACCTAATACAAAAGAAAAGTTAACTTTAAAATGAAGATATGTCATTTTTATCACCTTAACAAAGTGTTCAAACTTTGCATCACCAACAGTATTTACATTATATTTTGTATTTATATATTGTATTTTGTGTTATATTACAACATAAATAAAATATATAATATAATATATCAAAATATTGAATCTAGCAATGGTACTCACCTCCCGATGTGATACAATAAGGAGTACAAATCATTACCTGAATAATATTCTCGCTACAATTGTTGGAATGAGAAAAAAAATTAAAAATGCAGAATATAAGACATTCTAAAACAACTTCTTACAAATTCAATATCATGGAAAAAATAGAAAAAAAAATGACGATTATTCAAGATTAAAAGGAATTACATAAATACAACAACTAAATGCAATGAATAAAGCTTCATGGATGATCCTGGATCTAAGAAAAAAGTTACCTATAAATACATTTTTTGGAGATGAGAAATTTAAATATGTATTATAGAGTAGATGACATTATTGAGGGAAAGTTAATTTTCTTAGGTGTGTTAATGATAATGTATTAAGACGAAGAATGTCTTTATTTTTATGAGTTGCACGCTGAAGAGAAGTGTCATAAATTGTGCAACTTTTAGTTAGTTTAGCAGCAATAAAAGGGTTGGATATACAGATAAGGCAAAATTTGTGAGTAAAAAAAAAGTGTTTATTGTGCTATTCTCTCAAGTTTTTTGATATATTAAAACTGATTTAAAGTTGTAAGAAAAGAAAAAGTACAGACTAATTCCAGGTAGCCAGACCTGTTAACTCCCTCGATATGAGAGCCTGGGAAAGTTACTGAACCTCTCATGGCTCTGGGGATTTCCAAAATACAAAAGATAATGAAATTTACCAGAAAAGATTGTGACAGAGATATAAATGACATAATACATTAAAAAAAAAAAAACAAAAAAAAACAGAACACTGCCTGGCATATAGTAAGTCCTCAATAAATGACTGTTCATATTATTACACTTATTAGTAGTATTATCAGATTGGAATTTTATTGGTTGAGAATTTATGGCTAAGAGGCTTGAAAGTTAGTAATCTGAAATCATCCTTTAATGATATAAATATGAGCAACAACCAAGATCACAGCCACAGAAGTAAATATAACAATACAGAATTGATTTTATATATAAATCTATAAATAAGTTGCAATGTTTTCATGAAAGATTAAATCATTTTCAGCTAGCCAGCTAAGTACTCCTCATAATCTTAAAATGAAATTTAATACAAGTAGTGAAACCATTGCCATTGCCTTATTGAAATCTGTCAAGAATAGAAGGCACCGTCAGCAACCTAAGAAACTACTTGCAGAAATTACCCCACTAGAGGCCTTGGAGCCAAAGGGTAATTAAAGTTGGGCACTGAGCCACATGTGGAAAGTCTGTTTTATCCTTTTAATTAATGACTGCATTACTACTTCATCCTGCTGTGGCATGGGACCCCAGAAGAATTAGCACCACTGTAAACCACATTAAAACACGTTTCCATCAGCAGCATAACTAACACATAGCTAGTTTAATTTTATGAGGCAATAAATACACATATTATCAAATATCAACATTGATGTTATCACTTTATAGGAAGAAAGCAGTTCACAAAACAGGAATTTACAACACACTTGGAGGCGCTTTAGTTCCGAAGATGTTGATAACTGAGAAAGCTGTATGTACTTATTTTCTATTGTGCAGATGCTGGACAATTTAAATTTATGTTGCATAAAATTTGCCCAAATGAGCCTTTTCATTATTGAAAGGTAAGTTAGGAAGTCTGAGATTTCTCTAAATATTTCATTTTTAGTTGTTCCATTTGATTCGAAACCATTCACTTTAGCACAGAGAAAGGCTTCACCATTATCTCTATGTGTATAATTGAGGCTTATATTTACTGGAAGACTTTTTTGTTTTTGTTGTTTTGTTTTTGTTTGGTAGGTTGACTTTTACTCCTTTCAAACATATTGTACCCAACCAATGAACGCAAATCTGAAACATTATATCTCTCCTTATTAGTCTAGTTTTTTTCAAACTCAATATTATATTTTGAATTTCAAGCTCAACTGATATTTAAGATTTGATGCTTCATTCGACAGAAAAATTTTGAATGGTATTCCACAAAAGAAAAATTAAAATATACAGTCAATTCTGTACAGTCAGTTCATGCTTTTTTTCGAAAACATGAATTTATTCTAATGAAATTGATGTATTAGAAAACAATTTAAGCATTACTGAATTTTCATTTGTTTATGTGACATTTCATGCAGAAGAAACACTGGATGAATGCAGAAATCTTAACCCAGATGAACCAAGCTGGGTAAAAGTGTACAATATACACACACATACACTTCCAACATCTACCACATACATTGAATTATACCAGAAAGGGGTGCATTGTGTTTAAGGTGAAAAAGAATGTAGCATGTATAAATGCTTATTGCGAGGACACACTACAGATAAGAAAGAAGTTGGAGAAAAAGAAGAAATATCAAATAGGGATGGAGTAAGAATTCAGAAAGATGACAGAGTATAGGATACAGATCACATCGGAGGAATTAACCTTCCATCAGAGAAAGGCATTCTGTTCCATGTAACAGAAAAAGAGGATGGATAGGGTCCAAAGATGACTTATCATCTTGGTGGAAAATGTGTTGATGTAGCTTTTTTCCATTTTTGACTATCTTTGTGAAATAGAAGTAAAGTTTGTCTGCAGAGAATCATGACAATTGGAGGAGTCAGAAGTTTGAAGAGGGTGAAACGGGTCTGAACCATTGAAAATGATGATTAGAGGGAGAATGTAGTGACCTTGCTGGGCAGTGCTCAGCTGAAACTGAATGAATGATAGTAATAACATGTTGGAAAATATTGTCATCATTTTAAATTAAATACATATACTTATATAAATACTTATATATAATTTTAAATGGTACGCATTGGTATATATACATATACTAATTTGAAATGATGATATATATAAAGAATTTTCCATGTTATTAAATTTATCTTCTAACACTATGTTTAAGGGCTGCATATATATATATTTTTTTTAGGCGAGGCAACCCTTGATTGACCTCACAGATTGCAAAGACCTTGTCAGCTTACAATCCCTTATTTTTTATTTTTTACACCTACAACATCTGGTCTTCTTATGTGGTCTCCCATCCAAGTACTAACCAGGCCTGACCCTGTGGGCTGCATAAAATTTATTTAACTGAAACTTTATTAGCAGTTCAAGTTGCCTTCCAAATTTCCTTGTTTAGACAGTTAGATAAACATCCTTTTATCTCTACCTTTATACTAGTTTGCAATAATCTTCTTAGGATAAATTCCTAGAAGTGGAAGTGCTAGATCAAATATAACGTTAAAATAATATAGGTGCACATTTTAAAAAGTATTTTTTAGGATTTATGATGAAAATAGTAATTCCTTGCCCCGAAACTTCTCTATCCGAATTCACACTTCCTAAACAGAAGAGTTTCGTTCTTTTATTTTTTTTCTTTTCCATTTTTACATTATTTAATGCTGCTCTGTATTGACATTTCAATTTAGACATTTCTTGTCACTTCTTAAAACAGAAAATAAATATCAGGCTTTCTGACGTACTGCATGTCCACACATACTGTAGAGAGATAGTTTAGATGATTGATGATAGATGATAGATAGATAGATAGATAGATAGATAGATAGATAGATAGATAGATAGATAGATAAGATAGATAGATTATGATAGATAGATGATATAATATACACAAACTTCTTAAATCAATATTTAGTGTTTAGGCCGTTAATACAATAAAGTATTTTTTTTTTTAGTAACATATATTGCATGCTATAATTACATTTTCTTTATTATTCAACTATTGCTTTTTCCTAGATTTAATTTAATAATTACTTCAGTCTCAGTTTTCCTACAGAACCTTAAAATTTCTAGATATGGTCAAATATATCAGGTCATGCCAGTTTACTCACCTCGTTTTTCTACTTTTTCTTTCCTCTTCCTTTCCTGCTTGGAAGTTTTCCTTTTGTCACCTTCTGACTTTGCTTTGTGCTGCAGTGGTTGATCTCTTCAATCTGCATCATAACTGAAGACATGGGACTTCAGCATTCAGTAGGTTCCTTTGTCTTTTCCCTCAATTTAGGAAAAGAAGTCCTCTAGTTGCTTCCAAAGAAAGGGTGCATGAGAAGAAAATATTCTGAGTTCTTGCATATCCGAAAATTCTACTCTTTGACTTGATATATGTGTGTGTGTGTGTGTGTGTCCACACAATTTCTGTCTCTATAACTTCTGCTTTTCCATAAATTTTAAAAATTTTACCTTTAATCAAATCTTTGAGTATAGCCCTTCTTGAACTCTTTAAATTTCCTTTAAATTTCTTTTCTTCTTTATTGATTTGTCTGTTTTAGGTTATATCTTTTAAATTAAAGGTTTCCTTCAAACGTCTAGTAATTCTTAATTCTTTGTCATATTTGAGACTAAAGCACGAAAAATGTGACTGGGTTTGTTGACTGAAGGTATCTTGATATGGAGAGTCTCTTGTTCAATTGATATAAATTTGGAGGCAGAAATCTGATTTCTGATATTCAACTATTAAGTAGATTCTTCTTAATTGTATCATCTTGCTTTGTGATTTTTGTTGCTCCATATTTTTGTTCCTCTTTTTATTTTATAATTTATTTTTACAAAATGCTTACTTTTTAGCTTTTAAGCATCTCTATTAGCTTTTTAACCTATACTTATTAGTTGCACTATTTTGAGAGTTTACAATTTGTTTTTTCAACTTTCTATAGTTCTAATTTAGACTTAATTTTGTACCATTTCATGTAAAATTTAATAATATTGTGCCTAGCTTCATATAACCCTTAAACATCTTTTAGGCTAAAGTATTACATCTAAAAACCTAACAATATAAAGTTATATATTTTTCTTAAGTTCACAGTTTGTTTTTAAATAAGGAAATAATTAATCTTATATACTTCCACATACATTTATCATTTCTGGTGCTCTCCATTCCTTCCTGAGAATCTGAGTCTTCATTTGATCTCATTTCCTTTTAACCTGAAGAATTTCCTTTAGCATTTCTTATAATATAGCTGTTCTGGCAACAAATTCCATTAGGCTTTGTTTATATGAAAATATCTTGCCTTCATTTTTGAAGGATACCTTCACTAAGTTTAGAATTCAGTATTGACAGTTATTTTTTGTTGTTATTGTTTAATTCAGTCCTTTCAAGTTATTGTTCTACAGCAGTCTAGAATTCTTCATATTATTTTTTTCAGTCAATGGAACATAATTTTTTTCCTGGTTGCTTTTAAACTTTGTACTTTATTTTGGTTTTTAGATATTTAATTACGATGTACCACAGTATGGCTTTCTTTCTATTTACATTTTTTTGGTGTTTGTGTGCTAATGAAACTTTTAATTTTTTTCACCAAATTTGGGAAACTATCTCATATTGTTTTTTATATATATTTTTTTCTGCCTCTTTTTCTATTTCATCTTCTCCTGGAACTCTGGTTACATATAAGTTAAAATAATTGATATTTTTCCACAAGCTACCAAGACTCTGTTTATTTATTCTGCATTTTTTTCACATTTAAAAATTTCTATTGATTTCTCATCTATGTACCAGACTCTTCCTTTTGTCATTTCCAATGACTTGTTAAATCTATACAATATTTTTTTAAGTTATATATTTTTTATCTTAGAATTCTAATTTGTTTCTTTTTGGTAGTTTCTCATTCTCTTCTAATATTCCTTATTTGTTAATTTGTTATGAGCATGTTTTCCTCTATGTTCCTGTATATGCTTACAATAGCATCTTTAAAACCTCTAATAAATCAAATATCTCGTCTTAGTCATCTCTGTGTGTTTTCATAAATTGCTTTTTTCTTTTTCTTGATTGAGATCATATTTTCTTTTTTTCTATAATTGTCTATTTTGTTTTGGATTGTGTTTGAATAATGTAAATTATATATAGAGAGATTTTATATTTTCTTAAGTTTCTACAAACTTAAAAAATTTTATTTGGACAATGTCAATTTCAATGCAAATCTTAATTTTTAGAATCAAGAAAAATATGCTTGGAAAAGTAAACAGCAAAATAATTAAGCAAGTTATACAAAAGGACAGTAAGACTCAACAAGAGCAGGTAATGGTAAAGTATAAACCCATGGTTAAACCCATCGTGATGGTTAATTTTGTGTCAACTTGACGGGCCACAGGGTGCTCAGACATTTGGTCAAACATTATTCTGGGTGTGCTTGTGAGAATGTTTCAGGATGAAATTAACATTTGAATTAATAGACTAAGTAAAGCATATTGCCCTCCCTATTGTGGGCAGACCTCATCCAACCCACTGAAGGCCTGAATTTGACCCTCCCATGAATGAGAGGAAATTCTTTCTGCTTGACAGTTGAGCTGGGACATGGGTCTTCTCTTGCCTGTGGACTTGAACTGAAAAATAAACATTTTTTAGGTCCTGATCCTGCCAGCTCTCAGTCTGGGATTTACACCATTGGCTCTCCTGGTTCTCAGGCCTTAGGACTTGGATTGGAACTGTACCATGAGCTGCCCTGGATCTCCAGCTTGCCAACCTCAGATCTTGGGACTGAGCAACTTCCATAATCATCCTTATAATACATTTTATTATATAAAAATATATTATATATAATGTTATATAATATATATTACATGTATATCCTTTTGGTTCTATTTCCTTGGAGAATCCTGATTAATACAGATTTTGGTACTTAGAGGTAGAATGTTGATGTAATAAATAACCTAAAAATGCGGAAGTGCCTTTGGATTGGGTAATGATTAGAGGCTAGACGAGTTTTGATATGCATATTAGAAATATGGACATTAAAGGTGATGCTGGTGAGATTTCAGATAGAAATTAAGAACAGTTTATTGGAAACTGGAGAGAAGGTGATTCTTATTATAAAGTGTCAATGAACTTTGTTGAATTGTATTCTAATGTTTTGTGAAGGGTAGAACTTAAGAGTAATAAAATTAGATATTCAGCAGAGAAGATTTCTAAGCAAAATATTAAAGATGCAACTTTAATATTTTAAACTTTAATATTTTTAATATTTTATTTTTTTTATAGTAAAATGTGAAAGAAAAGAGATGAATTTAAGAAGTTATTAGGCAGAAAGGAAAGAGGAAAACAAATAATTTAGTGTGGAGTTAATTAAACTCAAACTCCAAACTGTATTCTTTGTGGGAAGAACCAGCTGAAACTTTTCTGGGCTCTTTTAGCTTCAATGGGATGCTTTGAGTCTATCACATTAATATGTAATTCAGAGATTTGACATATATTTGTTTAGAACTTATTATGGCTCTCTCCTTTATGGATTTCCCAATTCTTAGCTTTTGTGTTGTCCTAAAACTGTCCTCTGATTCCTTAATCAAAAAGTTGACAGTGTTTTCCCTGAGTTTTGGCTGTCCCCATAAGACATTGATTGCAAATTCCGAAAAGCCATAAAACTGGAATACTCATCCTGTTCTAAGTCTTCCAATTGTCAATTTCCCAATTGTCAATTTCTCTTACAGTTGTCAGTTTCTTTCTTATTTTATGTTTCAGTACTTTCACGTTTGATTTTTCTTAATTTTGTTCAGTTATAATTACTATCTACAGGAAAATTGACATGATATAAATGACTTCATCATTATCAGGAGTGGAACTTTCCCATTTTTATGTAAGGTACCATATCTATCCAGTAGTTCAATTGCTAAACCTAAAAACTGTTTTAGTTCTTTTTTTCAGTCATGACTACTATTTCATATAATCTGTTAGAAAGTTATGTCATTTCTGTCTCCAAAATACGCACCAAATTTAATGGCATTGTTTCTTGTTATTTCCCCAGCCCAAACTACTATTATCTCTTTTTATTTTTGACTTGTGCAATAACATCTTAATTGGTATCATTGCTTCCATTTTTTCCCTGCTACAGTGTGGTCATGTCTATTTTCCAGAATAATCTTTTAAAACTAAAAATTATATTATATCACCTTTCTGCTTAAACCCAGTACTACTTTGCTATTGTCATTCAAATAAAACCCAATCTCTATACTATAACTTTTAAGTCTATAGAATTAGCATATGTCCATGTCCACGATTTAAATTTCTAACTCATTCCCCATCCTTCATTATTCTCTATTGGCATATTTTTCTGTTCCTCACATTTAGCCAAATCATACCTGCCCAGGACTTTTACTTTTTCTCTACTCTGTCCAGAATATTCTTCCACTGGATACCTACATAGCTGCCTGTCATTATTCCTGTTGTTGATCTCAGAGAAGACCTGAGCACCCTGGTGAAGGTAGATACCTCAATCCAGTTTTTTCTACCCCATTTTCCTGTTTTATTTTCTTCAAAGCAGAAATAATTTTTTGGTTTCATTTACTACTTTGTTGTTGTTATATGTGTGCGTGCGTGTGTGTGTGTGTGTGTGTGTGTATGTGTGTGTTTGTATATATATATATATGTTAGTATACTTATTATCTTTTTCACAACTTATCACCAATCACTAGTGCATAGAACACAGCTTTGACATGTGATAGGTGGTTAATAGAGATTTTAAGAATTAATTAAAGTTTGTCAAACTGGTGTTATGGTAATTCATAATTCTATAAATTTTGTTTAAAAATTATTTGTTTCTTCACTATTTTGAATTCTTCAAAATCATTCATGATTTAGAGATATAACTATGAACATCATATTATTTTATCTTTTATTGTGTTATGTCTTCATGGGGAACAGTATTAAGTATTAAGACAAATTCTAGTAGATTCATAGAAAAATTTTATATTAAAATGATCAGATCTAGGTTACTGTTTATAACATGTATCTGGTAGTTTTCTTTAATTTGTCTTATTATTTTTTATTAATAAATACAATTTAAGATTTTAAATATTTACTTATTAAGTAAAATTAAAATAATCTATTAAAATATATCTTCATTTGGTAATTTGATATATCCCTTGAAATTGTTTGAAATCAACTACCAAATCAATAGAAAGCAGAAAAAAATATATAACTATAAAGCTCTTCGATAATGAACATATAGTACACATACTTATTTTCCCACAATTTAGCAAAAATATTTTAATTTATTTTTTAGATTGCCAATATAAAAATATTTGCAGATATCTTGGCATTTCTCCTTGAGAAAATTATGAGGGAATAAATTCTATAGAGTAAATAAATTAAGAAAATATCCAGAGACATAACATAAACATAATATAATTGACTTACCTAGTTTCTAGTCTTCTAAAGCAGAATATCAACGTTTAAAAATTGATTTCATTTGTTCTTCACAAAGCATAGTGTATTCCCAAGGTTGGTCTCACCAGACATTAAAATGTACTGGCAAGTACTTTATAACATTTCACTCTTCTCTGCAAAATTCTCTTATATTTGAATGTGTTAAGATAAAGAATGTAAATCTCTTCATTGGTGAGTTGATGATGATACATTCACATACACACATGAACATATACATATATATTTTGCAAGACAAAATAAATCATTAAAAATATCGTGCTGCCTCATTGGCATTATCTTTTCTTAGAAGTATTTCCTCTATATCATTTTTATGTTATGAGTGGTAGAGAAACCTCCTTTGCCTGCTTTTTAAGTTTTTCAACTGTTGGTTTTGTACTTTAGAGCAGAGAGAAACTCAGTTTAATGGCAGTTTGACAGCTTTTCTCCTGGTGATAAAATAAAATTGATCAAATGTACATTAGAGCTCTTAGAGTCTGAAACATTCAGTAACCCACAGGGAATTCTCCTTGAATAGTATATGATTTATCAAAACTACTGCATTTACAGACAGATTGTTCATACTGAAACTCCAACCTACCTGGATCATGTTGTATTTCTTCTTTTTTATTTTATTTTTTCCACAACGGCTTATAATGCCTCTGAAGTGAGCTTTTTGTCTCATGAGAATTTGAAGTTTTATTTTGCAATGTGCAGATGCTAAAAGGACTGAAGGCAGTATCTTCAAACTTAGAAATCAGGTGATTCAATTCCGCATAATAGTACTTCGGCTCTCTAATAATTTCTCTTAGATTTCTCTAGACATACACATTTATTACTCAGAGAGATAGAGATAAAGAAAAACTACCCAATTATATCTAGTGATTTGCATTTGGCAATATTGCTAAGGGATTATACAAACTTACTTTATAATTTACAAATAACTCACTTCATTCATATAAACCCTCCACTTCTAGCATAATTACGCAATACACATTCTAATAATAAAACAAAGTGAGAACTGGGTTATGTGGTAACATCAATTCTGTCATTAGATACTCTTAAAAACCACTTTTTAACACTGTAATTTCTGTAAACTTTTCATGAACGAGGTATTATTGATGTGAAGTGATGACAGTGTGTGGTGTTTTACAGGATATGTTTATAACTTACATTTGTAATAGACACAGCTTTTGAAAGAAAGATAGAAGGTCTATTACTCGGGAAGATGTTCTCCATTTATACTGTATTTTCTCTTCCCATTATGCTGACAGAATCACCACATTAATACAATGGTCTGTATTATGATGACAAAATTATGGCATTATAGCAGTAGACCATAAAGAGATAGTTCTATTAGTAAAAATATTTCTTTACAAATTGGATTCCTTTATTACTTTTTGTAGAAAGGATCTCTTATATGAAAATATAGCAAAGTACTTCCAGATCTAATGATGTTCTTTACTGGCGTTTAACTGAGTGATTATTTCCATCACAATAGTAATGATAACATCTCTTCAGTATTTATAACTTTATAATGCCATTTATTTGTACACAACTTTAAAGATGATCCATCAATTGTCACACTATCCAAAAGACAAGTGTTGTTCTATTTTTTTCATACCAATCTCTCTCTTACTTCTCTCAAGAGAAATATTTAGGAACTTCAGAGTATGATATTCTTGGATCCTATTACATTATGGTCCTCAGAGAGCATATTGAAAGGATCTGATTTTTAAAAAGATCCAGAAAGAGATAGTCCAAGCTTTCCAATTTTCAAGTGAATGAAAAAATGCCTTTTCTTTTTCAAGAAAGTTATCCATATTCATACAAACTGTGGACAATACAGTTAGGGCATGGTGATGCCTAAAGATCTGGACACAGCAACACACTAAAGTGAAGACAGGTTAGAAGAGAATCTTTTTTCCTGAGTTAACAGTAGCTCACCTCATTCAGTTACCTATATCTGCAATTACACTGAAAATTCTATGTGCAGATGTTTTAGGTTGACAGAATGTCAGAGAAAATAAATTTTAAAACATTTTGCAGTTCCATTAGGTGCCTGTGTTGGAAATTTTACTCTTGTTTCTGCTCAGCTAGCATGCTGCTCATTTTCTGATAGAGAAGTTGTGATCTTGACAAAGGTAAAATTACAAGGTAACTAATAATTATCCTTGATATTTTCTCAAATTAGTAATAGGGCGGTGCTCAATTAATAATGCAAGGTATCATTTAAAAATTTAGATTTGCAAGTAAATATTCATATACTTCAAGAAAGTACATATGCCTTTGAAAAAAAACAAAGTTTTATTATAATGCAATATTCTTACCATCAAAACTGAGTAATAAAATAATTTTTATTAAAATATTTTATTAACTTTCTAAAGATATAATAAAAATACAAAAGACATTGCACATATTATAAATACCTTTACTAGTAATGACATTTGTGTGCTTTGGAAGTTTCAAAACTGAATGAATTTGATCTGGTCTAAATTGTTCATAGGTCATTCTATTCATTTCCAAGCTCTCTTCTTAGAAAATTTATTTTACTCTAAAACAATAAATGAGCAGAAACAAGATTCTGCTGATTCCAGCCTAGTTTTCTTTGTTATTGCATGTATCACACATATATTTAGTGCCTACTATTTACTAACTATAATGTTGGATATATGTGTATTTGGAGATAAATAAATTCAAAAGACAAAATTCCTAAACTGTGAATTCACAATTCAATTGAAGAGATATACATTAATTTTTTTAATATTAACATTATAATAATAGCTATTATATAGTGTAATATCAGTGAAAGAAATATTTATTTCAACAGGAAATATGCAAATGCATATTCAAGAATATGGACTGAACTCTAAACTGGAATTTTAGTGAATAATAGATTGGAAATATAAGTGGTTTGGTTGGAAATTCTGTTTGGGTGAAGGATCTATGTAGAAGAGTGATAGATATTCGGGGAATGGTAAGGAGATTGATGTGGCTAAGGCATACATCCCATAAGTGAGGTATTACAGAAAACAAAGTCGCAAGGAAAAATATAAATTTATGAAAGTCTATAAGTGCAAGATGTTCCCTTTACATTAAAGACAACCTGAAATTTTAGGGGTAGAGGTTAACTATATGATCACCTATTTATTTTAGAAAACTAATATTGCTGCAATTGGACAAAAGGATTGTAGTGAGGGGAAACCATAGGTAAGGAGATGAAGCTGTGGTTTGGGAGAGAGGTCCTAAAACTGCAGTGGTAGTGGAAGTGTGGAGTGGTATATAAATATGAAGAGGCTTGATGACTTAAGAAGCAGAATTTGATGACTAAGTGAAGCTAATAGTGAAGAAAGAAACAAACAAACTAATGATTACTTTTGAGTAAATGCAGCTAGAATAATGGACACATCTAATCACATAAAGAATGCAAATTGTTTGTTGTTACTAACAATAGAATAGGGGGAAAATACACCCTTTCCTTGACTGATCTTTTTAAAACATGCGACCCTTGGATATTAACACCTTATTGGGCATATGATTTGCAAATATCTTCTCCCATTCAGTAGGTTGCCTCTGTTTTCTTGATGGTTTCCTTTGCTATACAAATGTTTTTTAGTTTGTTGTAGTCTCATTTGTTTCTTTTTGCTTTGTTTCCCTTGCCTTTGGAGTCTGATCCAGAAAACATCACTAAGACGAATGTCAAGCAGCTTATTCCCTTTTTTTTCTTTTTGAAGATTTTTATAGTTTCAGGTTTTTTATTCAAGTCTTTCGTACATTTTAAGTTAATTTTTATATGAAGTATAAGATAGTGATCTTGTTTCACTCTTTTGCATGTGCTGTCTGGTTTTCTCAACACCATTTATTGAAAAGAGTCTCCTTTCCCCATTGTATGTTCTTGGCTCCTTTGTAGTAAATCAATTGTCCATATATATGTGGGTTTATTTCTGTACTTTTTATTCTCCTTCTGGGCATTTATCTGAAGATATGAACACACTAATTCTAAAAGGTATATGCACCTCTGTTTATTGCGGCACTGTTTATAATAGCCAAGATATGGAAACAACCTAAATGTCCATTGTTGGGTGAATGGATAAAGAAGATGTAGCATATATCTAAAAAATGGATGCTATTCAGCCATAAAAAAGAAGGAAATCTTGCCATTTGCAACAACATTGATGAAACTTGAGGGCATTATACTAAGTGAAATAAGTCAGACAGAGAAAGACAAGTACTTTACAATCTCACTTATATATTGAATCTCAAACAAAACAAAACAAAAGCAAACTCATAGAGGTAACATATTAGTGGTTACCAGAAGGGCAGGAAGTTGGCAGGAAGATGAAGTGGATGAAGGGAATCAATTGTATGGTGACAGACACTAACTAGACTTACAGCAATAATTATATAGTGCATACAGATATTGAATTATAATGTTGTACACCTGAAATATATGTAATCTTGTATACCAATTTTACTACACAAAAAAAGTGACCTTCAGACAAAAACACACACACACACAACTACAAATGTTATCTCAATTCTGATTGGAGGTTTATCTTATGAATCTTGCTCATTTTTAATTGGGTTATTTTCTTATTATTGAGATGTAAGAGTTATTTTTATAGTCTAGATACAAATTCTATAATATACGATTTAAAATATTTTTTGTCAGTCTGTGTTTTTTTAAATTTCATTAATAATATATATATTTTTCTTTAGGTGAGGCAACCCTTGGTTGACCTCACAGATTGCAAGGACCTTGTCAGTTTACAATCCCTCATTTTTTATTTTTTACGCCTACAGTACCTGGTCTTCCTACGTGGTCTCCCATCCAGGTATTAACTGGGCCCGACCCTGCTTAGCTTCTGAGATCAGATGAGATTGAGCTTGTTCATGGTGGCATGGCTGTAGACAACAATATCTT